>NC_143022.1:86739284-86774284 GCF_057628025.1 Oncorhynchus mykiss | reverse complement strand
ACACACACACAGAGAGAGTCAGAGTAAGGAGAGACATTGGCCAGCAACCAACTCAGCCCCCTCACTACCTTTCCAATCTACTGCACAATAAATCACCTATATCATAGACTGCTTATGATCTTTGTAAATAAGATGAATAACCTCATATCTGGATAGTGTATCAGGGTGTTGAAACAGTGAGAAATGTGAGAGTTTTCTGATGGCAGTAGACACAGTTTATGCATTAGAGAGACAGTATGGAGCCTGGCAGGAAGACCCGAGGGCCTCTGTGGCCGCTCAAGTGCATTACAGTTAAACACAGTACGACACAGTCGCCTAATGAAACCTCTGAAGCTGTGCTTGGAGTGTGTGTGCGTGTGTGTGTGTGTGTGAGTGTTTGCTTTCGTCATACTGTGTCTTCAGATCAGTAAATATGAAGGAGAAGAGAGATGTCAGACTATTTAGAATGTCCCCCACTGTCACAGAGCCAGAATACAGTGGCCTTCAAGGACCAAAATAATACAGTCCCCCCCCTGGACTAGAAGCTCAGCCTAAACCAACCAAAACAAGAAGTATTGAAGCTCAGACCTCTAAATCACACTCAACAGATCAAAACTCCTGTTTGTAGAACCCTTTACACACGACAGGCTGATAGAAGAATACAATAATCACAGTAGACTAACATTTTTTTTATCAGAAATTAATGGACTGCTTAATGTAGCTTAGCTAGCTACAACGGGGTAACATATACCCTGGCAGATTGATGAGGTTAATTAGCAAAGATTAGTGCAACGCTAACATGTCTCAGCCCAGCTAGAGAAACATAAACTGGTTTTTTTTAAGGGCCGTGTTGTGTTTTCATTTCCCTAGCAGGCTACGCTTGTTAGCGTTGCCGCGGATAAAAGCTAAGACCGTTTTGGAGGGAAAGAATAGAGCAGAGCAGAGGGACATGTTCAAAGGCTGTGTGTTTTGAGACCGAGATGGAAAAGTCTCACCATCGTGTTGGGGTGTGTGCATCGTTCATGGATCTGATATGATGAGCTAATAAAAGGAGTTCAGTCACAGATTCTATTACACACCAAAGATCAAGTGGCCGCAACTTTATAATTTCATCTCATCATCATCTCTAAGAATTTGTTATTAACTGACTTACCTAGTTAAATATAAATAATTATCTCATACCGTATACACTACCAGTTTGGACACCTACTCATTCAAGTGTTTTTCTTTATTTTCACTATTTTCTACACTGTAGAATAATAGTGAAGACATAAAAACTATGTAGTAACCTATATGGAATCATGTAGTAACCAAAAAAGTGTTAAACAAATCAAAATACATATATATTATATTATTATATTCTATTTTATATTCTTTAAAGTAGCCATCCTTTGTGTACCAAGAGTGTGCAAAGCTGTCATCAATGCAAAGGGTGACTACTTTGAAGAATCTCAAATATAACATTTATTTTCATTTGTTTAACACTTTTGGTTACTACATGATTCCATGTGTTATTTCATAGTTTGTATGAACTATTATTCTATAATGTAGAAAATAGTAAAAATAAAGAAAAACCTTGGAATGAGTAGGTCCAAACTTTTGACTTGTACTGTGTGTGTGTGTGTGTGTGTATATATATACTGTATATCATAAATAACTTTGACTTCAACTGTTGACTGCAGAGGCATGAAAGAGGCCCAGTTGGCCAGTGATGACGACATCATTACTGGACAGCAGATGGTGGCCCTCTGACCTTGACAGACCCTAACCCACTGCAGCTCCACTGATACAGACACAAATCAAACAGTGTCTAATTGTATTTGTGCCGAATACAAAAGGCACCTTACAGTGAAATGCTTACTTACAAGCCCTTAATGAAGTTAAGAAAATGATTTACTAAATAAAACTAAAGTTAAAAATAAAAGAGCTACAATAAAATAACAATAACGAGGCTATATACAGGGGGTACCGGTACCGAGTCAATGTGGAGGCTATATACAGGGGGTACCGGTACCGAGTCAATGTGGAGGCTATATACAGGGGGTACCGGTACCGAGTCAATGTGGAGGCTATATACAGGGGGTACCGGTACCGAGTCAATGTGGAGGCTATATACAGGGGGTACCGGTACCGAGTCAATGTGGAGGCTATATACAGGGGGTACCGGTACCGAGTCAATGTGCGGGGGTACAGGTTAGACAAGGTAATTGAGGTGATATGTACATGTAGGTAGAGGTAAAGTGACTATGCATAGATATTAGATAATAAACAGCCATTTTTAGGGCCTACCTCTGACACCGCCTGGTATAGAGGTGCTGGATGGCAGGAAGCTTGGCCCTAGTGATGTACTGGGCCCTATGCACTGACCTCTGTAGCGCCTTGCGGTTGAAGGCCAAGCAGTTGCCATACCAGACGATGATGTAACCAGTCAGGATGCTTTTGATGGTGCAGCTGTAAATCCTTTTTGACGATCTGAGGACCCATGCCAAATCTTGGCACCACACTTCCAGGTCTCTGACCTCCTCCCTATAGGCGGTCTCGTCATTGTCGGCACTTAATGATGGTATTGGAGGCGTGCATGGCCACACAGTTATGGGTGAACAGGGAGTACAGGAGGGTACGCAGCAAGCACCCCTGAGGGGCCCCGTGTTGAGGATCAGTATGGCAGATGTGTTACCACCTGGGGGCGGCCCGTCAGGAAATCCAGGATCTAGTTGCAGAGGGAGGTGGTTAGTTCCAGGGTCATTAGCTTAGTGGTGAGCTTTGAGGGCATTATGGTGCTGAGCTGTAGTCAATGAGCAGCATTCTCACATAGGTGTTCCTTTTGTCCAGGTGAGAAAGGGCAGTGTTGAGTGCTATAGAGATTGCGCCATCTGTGGATCTGTTAGGGCGGTATGTAAATTGGACTGGGCCTAGGGTTTCTGGGATAATGGTGTTGATGTGAGCCATGACTAGCCTTTAAGCACTTCATGGCTACAGACGTGAGTGCTACAGGTCAGTAGTCATTTAGGCAGGTTACCTTGGTGTTCTTGGTCACAGGGACTATGGTGGTCTGCTTGAAACATGTTGGTATTACAGACTCGGCCAGGGACAGTTTGAAAATGTCAGTGAAGACCCTTGCCAGATGGTCAGCGCATGCTCACAGTACACGTCCTGGTAATCCGTCTGGTCCTGCGGCCTTGTGAATGTCGACCTGTTTAAAGGTCTTACTTACATCGGCTACGGCGAGCATGATCACACAGTCGTCCGGAACAGCAGGTGCTCTTATGCATTCTTCATTGTTGCTTGCCTTGAAGTGCGCATAGAAGTAACTTAGCTCGTCTGGTACAGAGACAGAGACAGATGTGCGTAAACACACACATACACACTGGGATGATACAAGAATTCAAGGGCATCAGAGAATGGCAGGGCTATAGCTACTGTTTATAATGCAGGGTCAGCGCCACTTAAAGGGGCAATCCGCAGTGGAAACAATAACAAAGCGTACTCCCGCCATTGTTTCAGTGATAAGCTGAGGGATGGGTCTGGGGAAATGTAACCACTCTCAGGTTCATAGACTGAGCTATGGATGCAAGTACTGACCCTCCATGATATCAGAATTACAGTTATAACCATGTTGAGGCTGTAGAGTGTTTGTTTACATTTACTATGGGTTATGATGGGGTACGACAGATAAACTAAGCTAATGAGGCACTTACAAGTTATATTCCTCAAGAATCAATGAGATCATCATATCTAAGTTCAAAAATGGATGTAGCAGCAGCATATTGACCCTTTAAAAAGTAGCACTTTATCCACTGAAGGCCATACATTTCTGAAAATGCTCCCTACTGAATCAATCCATGGTTTGTGACATCACTGTGAGATGCAAAGAAAACGAAATCCTTCCACATCATTATCATTAACAATGAACTTTTCCTAACGCTATAATTGGGTGGACATTTTAAATAACAAACAGAGGAAGAGTTGTCCATGAATAACATACTGGCCAACTGAGAATGAGGAGAGAGGAGCAGGTCAACTGCCACATACTGCCAGACAAGACTAAAGGAAAGTGTGTGTGTCTGCGTGTGTGTCTGCGTGTGTGTCTGTTTCTGTGTCTGTGTGTGTGTCTGCGTGTGTGTCTGCGTGTGTGTCTGCGTGTGTGTCTGCGTGTGTGTCTGCGTGTGTGTCTGTGTCTGCGTGTGTGTCTGTTTCTGTGTCTGTGTGTGTGTCTGCGTGTGTGTCTGCGTGTGTGTCTGCGTGTGTGTCTGCGTGTGTGTCTGCGTCTGTGTGTGTGTCTGCGTGTCTGCGTGTGTGTCTGTGTGTGTGTCTGTGTGTGTGTCTGTGTCTGTGTCTGTGTCTGTGTGTCTGTGTGTGTGTGTCTGTCTGTGTGTGTGTGTCTGTGTGTGAGTCTGTGTCTGTGTGTGTGTCTGCGTGTGTGTCTGCGTGTGTGTCTGTGTGTGTGTCTGCGTGTGTGTCTGTGTGTCTGTCTGTGTCTGCGTGTGTGTCTGCGTGTGTGCTCCTGTGCCCGGGGGATATTGGTTGAGGTCCAGACTAGTCCACTAATTGAGCCTGGTAATGGGGTCCACAGGGAGACATAGTGTGGTAGAGAGACTGTAATTAACTGAGATTGACTCCCAAATGGCACCCTATTCCCTATATAGTGCACTAGTTTTGACTATAGCCCTATGGTCCTTGGTCAAAAACAGTGCACTATATAGAGAATGGGTTGCCATTTGTGACTCATCCTGGTACTGCGTTGGCCATCACTCTCCTTACATGAGGTGGAATTGGAGACCGAGGGGAACATGCTACTAGGCTACTGAGAAGACAGTCTTACATAAAGAATGTATTGGATACGAGAAAGGGAACATGGTTCTACACTGAAAAAAAATGTAGACGCAACATGTAAAGTGTTGGTCCCATGTTTCATAAGCTAAAATAAAAGATCCCAGAAATGTTCCATATGCACTGTCGTGATGTGACTTTCATTAATCTGATGACTGTTATGTATCAAATCAACTAACTATGTTTAATCGATTAACTAAAATCAGGTAACAATTAACTCATTAGGATTTGGGGCACCATGGAAGAAGTTGTTTAACGACTTACCATCTCCCGAATTAAACTCTAGATGATATAAGATATATCAAATAAGTAATTTATTAATCATTACCTTATATCACTCTCATAATTCTGAACATCGCATACTCCTTGCATCTGCACAAAACTCAGCTTTACTGATCATTCTGTACCACACCAATTCATTTAATTCTTTATTTACTAACTAACTAAATGATAACTCAGGATTCATACACAGTATAGGTTATTAATTAGAAACTTAATACGACGGAAACAGGTCCCTAGTGAACTAATGACAACATGACTGCTTGTTTATCAAAAGAGGGAGGAGTAAATGGGAACAAAGGGAGAAAGAAAGAGAGACAAACTTATACACTTGGAACTACGCTCACAGTAATCATAATTCTTTGCCCCGAAACGCCACCCGTTTGGGGAGAAGAAATAATGAATGTATTTACGTGTTTGAATGTCGTTCTTCATCGTGTATCTCTGTTGGACCCAGGCCTTTTTGAAAAAGGTTCTGTTGGACCTTCTCCCAAGCTCAAGTGAAAGGTTCTGATTGTCCACAAGAGGTCACAATGTCCTTCTTCTTCGTTGTTCGTGGCTTCAATGCCTTGTCCTGTAGTCTTAAGCAGAACTAACAGGATAGTGTTTGCTTTCAGCCGTTCTGGAAGAGTGGTCCTCTGAAGACCGCTAAATCAGGCGTCTCGATGTTCCCTAGTGGGGTGATGAGAGCAATGTAGTCGACGATGTTTTGAAGAGAGTAACAGGATGGTCCTACTTAAATTCACCTTCTCAGATACAGTACTTAGAACAGCTACTCAGCCGTAACATTGGTTGTTAGAGAGGCTACTTTGTCATCTTCACCTTGATTTTCAGGGTCGTAACCAATGGAGACCTAAGCTGCAGCTTGAGTCCTTCTGGTCTGATATGTTAATTATCAACTCATCTTCTATACACTCTGGCAAAAAGGTGGCGTTTCCATCATGCTGACACACTGTCTGAGCTCCCTCGGGCGTGGCTACTTACTGGGCAAAGTATCATCAAAACTATGATCTCGTTAAAAAACTAAAATTACATTCATATCTTAACAAAAATACTGTCATCATCCTTGAAATTTCCTACCCAACATAAAGGAGGAGAACCGGACATATACAGTGTGTATACTGTTCCAAGTTACAATAATCTCATTCTAACATTTTTGCACAATGTTTAATGACATCACAAAATAGACATTAGTTTTCCATAGACCATCTCTCATCATTCGCTACATTTGAATGTTAAACATATTGTCCCAGTGTTCCCTTTTGGACGTTAAAGTTTTTGGGCGGCAAAACGACTCTGTAACAAAGACATTCCAATCACCACTACTGAAGACCAAAAAAAAAAAGAGTCCTCTGCTGCATACGATTTACGACCGGGCGTGAGGTGTCATAACTCCCACATCAATCCCTCCTCCCCTCTGCGGGTGAGTGGTCTGGTGGAAGTCAGATCCATTGTAAACCTGATCTCTGAGTCATGACAGCACAAAAAGCTTATTTTTGATGGCGGGAGGGAGGGGATATCAGCCGAGAAAGTATATCAGCCGAGATTCCTATAAAGTACAGTGTATAACCTGTATCACTTACATAAATAGATTTCAAACCCTTCTTGAAGATTTCAGACTTCTTGTTAATATTTCCCAACAATCTCTATATTTCTCATCTACACTGAACAAAAATATAAACGCAACATGTAAAGTGTTGGTCACATGTTTCATGAGCTGAAAGAAAAGATCCCAGTTCCATACACACAAGAAGCTTATTTCTATCATATTGTGTATATACATTTGTTTACATCCCTGTTGGTGAGCATTTCTCCTTCGCCAAGATAATCCATCCACCTGACAGGTGTGGCATATCAGGAAGCTGATTAAACAGCATGATCATTACACAGGTGCATCTTGTGCTGGGGACAATAAAAGGCCACTCTAAAATGTCACACAACACAATGCCACAGATGTCTCAAATTTTGAGGGAGTGTACAATTGGCATGCTGACTGCAGGAATGTCCACCAGAGCTGTTTTTCTACCATACATTTTCTACCATAAGCCGCCTCTAACGTCATTTTAGAGAACTTGGCAGTACGTCCAATCGGCCTAACAATCGCAGACCATGTGTATGGTATCGTATGGGTGAGCGGTTTGTTGTTGTGAACAGAGTGCCCCCCTGGTAGCGGTGGGGTTATGGTATGGGCAGGCATAAGCTACAGACAACGAACACAATTGCATTTTATCCATGGCAATTTGAATGCACAGAGATACCGTGATGAGATCCTGAGGCCCATTGTCGTGCCATTCTTCTACCACCATCACCTCATGTTTCAGCATGATAGTGTACGGTCCCATGTCAGATCTGTATACAATTGCTGGAAGCTGAAAATGTCCCAGTTCTTCCATGGTCTGCATACTCACCATACATGTCACCCGTTGAGCATGTTTGGGATGCTCGAGATCAAAGTGTATGACAGCGTGTTCCAGTTCCCACCAATGTCCAGCAACTCTGCACAGCCATTGAAGAGGAGTGGGACAACATTCCACAGGCCACAATCAACAGCCTGATCAACTCTATGTGAAGGAGATGTGTCACACTGCATGAGGCAAATGGTGGTGATACCAGATACTGACTGGTTTTCTGATCCATGCTCCAACCTTTTTATTAAGGTATCTGTGACCAACAGAAATCCATAGATTAGGATTTAATGAATTTATTTAAATTGACTGATTTTCTTATATGGACTGTAACTCAGTAAAATCTTTGAAATTGTTGCATGTTGCGTTTATATTTTTGTTCAGTATAAATGCACCAGAATAATTTGGAGACTTATTGGACAATGGATCTTTGCATGGGAGCAGACGTGCAGTGGCTAACAGTGTTGTGCAAGTATGGTAAGCATGGAATTCCCCTACAGGAATAATGCTTTGCACTCCCCTTATAGGGGATCTTCTGCTTTCGCCGCTCTCTCACCGCATTTCTGTGAGCGTAACATGAGAACTTCCAGAATGACCACAGGGGATGTTTCTCATCACATACATTTACAGAATATCACAATGCCCATGTCGTAATCCTCAATCTCTCTCACCGACACACCATTTCCTGCATATCAGATCAGTCTGTTATAAAACATAAAAACATGCCACAGACGCATCATTGCCCTTCTGGTGTGTGTGTGTCTGTGAGTGTGTGTAGAGTACATGTGTGTTTGTGTGCGTGTGTGTTATGTGTGCTGTGTGTGTACACTGAGCCAGGGCAGCAGGGGGCGGCGCAGCAGGCTGGGTGAGATAATCCTACTGCTGTTCTGTCAGCTGCTCAGTAGAAGGCAACAGATTGACACAACACTGATCTAAGGTCAGATTCAGCATTGTTCATCCCAATAGTTCTGGTTACGGCCTGAGAGTTGTTTTGTAGCTCATGTAGGTAAGAAAAATGCAGGCAGAGCCATATTGACACTTAACAAAAATATAAACGCAACATGTAAAGTGTTGGTCCCATTTTTCATTAGCTGAAATAAAAGATCCCAGAAATGTTCCATATACCTGACAGGGGCATATCAAGAAACTGATTAAACAGCGTGATCATTACACAGGTGAACTCTAAAATGTGCAGTTTTGTCGCACAACACAATGCCACAGATGTCTCAAGTTTTGACAGTGCGTGAAATTGGCACGCTGACTGCAGGAATGTCCACCAGAGCTGTTGCCAAATAATTGAATGTTCATTTCTCTACCATAAGCGGCCTCCAACTTCATTTTAGAGAATTTGGCAGTACATCCAACCGGCCTCACAACCACAGACCACATGCTACCATGCCAGACCAGGACCTCCACATCCGGCTTCTTCACCTGCGGGATCGTCTGAGGTGGAGGAGGGTAGTATTTCCGTGGAGTATTTATGTCTGTAACAAAACCCTTTTGTGGGGAAAAACTCATTCTGATTGGCTGGGCCTAGCTCCCCAGTGGGTGGACCTGGCTCCCAAGTGGGATGGGCCTAAGCAGCGTGCTCTGGCTCTGAGCATCACAAGTTTGCACCCAGTACTGGTCAATCGTTTGAAAAATAATTGTGAGCTCAGAGGAAGGCCTATTAAAAAATCAACATTTTCAAAAACTTTTCAAACCTCCGAAATCGCTGTCTATTTCGAGTGATTAGGCTGCATCTGACACCAAACAGCCTCAATTATGCTGACAGCACAAATATAACAAAGCTTTACCACAGATAAAACAATGATACTGATATTTCACCGGATGTTTAAATGTGAAGCATCCGGTTGGCGTTTCCACTCAGAACCAAATATGGCAGTGAGAGGAAGCCAAGTGGCAAGCAGTGGGAGAAGATGGAACTAGATGGATTTTGGCCTCCATTCTGCAAATCTTCTCATCGATGAAACATTTGATCTCAATAGCGTTTTCTGTTCCCAAAACTACAATCTGTTACAACCAGAGTTGATGAAGTTTTGTAGACTTTACCCTTAGCCAAAGTGTTTTTTAAATTGCGATGTTTAGGAGTGACAACAAAGCTTTTAAACAGTATCAATCAAAGCCTCTCATGTATTCCAGACATATTTTATCCTATTAAATCCATAGTGTAACATATTTCCCCTTTCTCACAGTGAGTGAGGATAGTAATGTGTGTGTGTGTGTGTGTGTGTGTGTGTATCGGTCTGTCCTACTAATCAATAACCCTGGTCACTGTGTCACCGTCTCTCCTTCTCTGTTGAAACACTCAAGTCTTCCCTTCTCTACCGTTTCTCTCATCTATTTAAAGTGAAACTTGAAACTCATTCACTTACTGCTTATGTATGCCAGTTAGGCTCTACACCCCTTGTAAAGCGGATGAATGTGCTTAATTTTAAGAAGTTATATGGCCACTTTAGTTATTGAAACATATACTGTAGTGCGACTATGATTTGAAAGTCGCACAAAAAAAGGCATTGTTTCTTTCCTGACGTTGGGCATCATTTAGAAGTAATAATATATAATTCAGGGATGGGATAATATTGTCACCCATCAGACTAGTCATGATTTAATATTGTCTTTACATATACTAAATCATATATTTGTGAAATGTGTTTTATTTAGAATGAACCATTAGCATGCACCCATCTCGAAACATGGGCAGGGGAAAAAATACAAATATTATGCACTTAATATTAATGGAGGATGCTTTTCCTGTGGTTCATTTTATTGCCATTACATTTGCATTGATGTCAGAGTGATTAGAGGGACAATAGAGTGCCAAGTACCAGGCAGTTACCCTGTTTGGTAGGCTACTAATGACCATCAGCAGCATCAGAGCTTGGAGAAGCCTAAATACCGGGACTAAATGGTCATGCGGAATTTGACTGCCTTCATGACTCGTGGCTGCGGGTGTGGTGGTAATACAGTCACCGCAATAGCCTTACCTGATCCCCTGTTCTCCTCCGTCCCTCCCCTGTTCTCCTCCGTGCCTCCCCTGTTCTCCTCCGTCCCTCCCCTGTTCTCCTCCGTCCCTCCCCTGTTCTCCTCCGTCCCTCCCGTTCTCCTCCGTCCCTCCCCTGTTCTCTTCCGTGCCTCCCCTGTTCTCCTCCGTCCCTCCCCTGTTCTCCTCCGTCCCTCCCCTGTTCTCCTCCGTGCCTCCCCTGTTCACCCACATTCCTCACCTGTTCACGCCCCGTTCCTCCCCATGAGGTCCAGACTCATTTAGCACCTTGAAATATGGTCCACAGCAGCACATTTCCAACTCGTCCATCTGTTTGGCTGTACATAGCGTGTCCTCTGGTGCCTGTCACTATTACAGTAGCTGGTTTACAGTGGAAAGTACAGCTGTGACTACAGAAGTAGATCAGAAGTCTGTAAAAGGTAATGGAAACTCTCCCAACACTTGGATGTTGAACTCTTGAACTCTATTGCGTAGACAGTAAATAATGTACAGTACGTGTCATGTACTGTGTCATGTAAAACGCGTACGTGTCATGTAAAATGGCTCTGGAGAAGAAGGCAGACATTTTATGTGCCCTCAGCCGATTGTGTTTTTTGTTTGTTTATTTGCAACTTATTTTTTTAAACTTAATTTGTAAATAACTTCTAGATATCAGGACTGCGATTACTCACCATGGACAAGCAGAATCCTTTATTTCCCTTTCATGACTCTGACGAGCCCGACGCAAAGGACATGCTGCTTCCTCAGGAGCAGGACCCGATCTCCGTGATCTGCTTGAAGCCTTCTGAGAATTTGTAGGCAATCGAATAAACCCCCACATCCCTCTATTCTGCTAGCATATGTGCAATCTTTGGAGAATAAAATTGACGAGTTACGTGGAAGATTAAACTACCAACAGGACATTAAAAACTGTAACATCTTACACTTCACGGAGTCGTGGCTGAACGACAACAATATCAAAATACAGCTGGCTGGTTATACGATGTACCGGCAGGAAAGAACAGCGGCGTCTGGTAAGACAAGGGGCGGCGGTCTATGTATTTTTGTAAACGACAGCTGGTGCACGATATCTAAGGAAGTCTCCAGCTATTGCTCGTCTGAGGTAGAGTATCTCATGATAAGCTGTAGACCACACTACCTACCGAGAGAGTTTTCATCTGTATTCTTTGTAGCTGTTTTATATACCACCACAGTCAGAGGTTGGCACTAAGACAGCATTGAATGAGTTGTATTCCGCCATAAGCAAACAAGAAAACGCTCACCCAGAGGCTGCGCTCCTAGTAGCCGGAGACTTGAATGCAGGGAAACTTAAATCCGTTTAACCAAATTTCTATCAGCATGTTAAATGTGCAACTAGAGGAAAAATAACTCTAGCCATTCCGATTAATTAGGGCCGATTTCAAGTTTTCATAACAATCGTAAATCAGTATTTTTTTATTATATATATTTTTACAACTTTATTTAACGAGGCAAGTCAGTTAAGAACACATTCTTATTTTCAATGACGGCCTAGGAACAGTGGGTTAACTTCCTTTTTCAGGGGAAGAACGACAGATTTTTACCTTGTCAGCTCAGGGATTCAATCTTGCAACCTTACGGTTAACTAGTCCAAAGCTCTAACCACCTGCCTCACGAGGAGCCTGCCTGTTACGCCTATGCAGTAAGAAGCCAAGGTAAGTTGCAAGCTAGCATTAAACTTATCTTATAAAAAACAATTAATCAATCATAATCACTTGTTAACTGCACATGGTTGATGATATTACTAGTTTATCTAGTGTGTCATGCGTTGCATATAATCGATGCAGTGCGCATTCGCGAAAAAGGACTGTTGTTGCTCCAACGTGTACCTAACTATAAACATCAATGCCTTTCTTAAAATCAATACACAGAAGTATATATGTTTAAACCTGCATATTTAGCTAAAAGAAAGGTTAGCAGGCAATATTAACCAGGTGAAATTGTGTACCTTCTCTTGCGTTCATTGCACGCAGAGTCAGGGTATATGCAACAGTTTGGGCCGCCTGGCTCATTGCGAACTAATTATCCAAAATGTTACGTAATTATGACATGACATTGAAGGTTGTACAATGTAACAGCAATATTTAGACTTAGGGATGCCATCCGTTAGATAAAATCCGGAAGGGTTCCGTATTTCACTGAGAGAATAAACGGTTTGCTTTTGAAATTATAGTTTCAAGACTCGACCATATTAATGACCTTTAGGCTCGTATTTCTGTGTGTTATTATGTAATAATTAAGTCTATGATTTGATAGAGCAGTCTGACTGAGCAGTGGTAGGCAGCAGCAGGCTCGTAAGCATTCATTCAAACAGCACTTTCGTGCGTTTTGCCAGCAGCTCTTCGCAATGCTTCAAGCATTGCGCTGTTTATGACTTCAAGCCTATCAACTCCCGAGATTAGGCTGGTGTAACCGATGTGAAATGGCTAGCTAGATAGCGGGGTGCCCGCAAATAGCGTTTCAAACGTCACTCGCTCTGAGACTTGGAGTGGTTGTTCCCCTTGCTCTGCATGGGTAACGCTGCTTCGAGGGTGGCTGTTGTCGATGTGTTCCTGGTTCGAGCCCAGGTAGCGGCGAGGAGAGGAATGGAAGCTATACTGCTAATACTAAAGTGCCTATAAGAACATCAAATAGTCAAAGGTATATGAAATACAAATGGTATAGAGAGAAATAGTCCTATAATTCCTATAACAACTACAACCTAAAACTCCTTACCTGGGAGTATTGAAGACTCATGTTTAAAGGAACCACCAGCTTTCAAATGTTCTCATGTTCTGAGCAAGGAACTTAAACATTAGTTTTCTTACGTGGCACATATTGCACTTTTACTTTCTTCTCCAACACTTTGTTTTTGCATTATTTAAACCAAATTGAACATGTTTCATTATTTATTTGAGGCTAAATTGATTTTATTGATGTATTATATTAAGTTAAAATAAGTGTTAATTCAGTATTGTTGTAATTGTCATTATTACAAATAAAAAATCAATAATTATTATTATTATTTTTTTAAATTTATTTATTTTTTTAAATCGGCCGATTAATCGGTATCTGCTTTTTTTGGTCCTCCAATAATCAGTATTGGTATCAGCGTTGAAAAATCTAATATACATACCCCTACCAGAAGCCATGGATTACAGCATCCGCACTGAGCTAAAGGCTAGAGCTGCCGATTTCAAGGAGCGGGACTCTAACCTGAAAGCTAATAAGAAATCCAGCTATGCCCTCCGGCGAACCATCAAACAGGAAAAGCATCAATACAGGACGAAGATCGAATCGTACTACACCAGCTCAGATGTGGCAGGGCGTGCAAACCATTACAGACTACAAAGGGAAGCACAGCCGGGAGCTGCCCAGTGACACGAGCCTACCAGACGAGCTAAACTACTTCTATGCTCGCGTCGAGGCAAATAACACCGAAACGCGCATGAGAACACTAGCTGTCCCGGAAGACTGTGTGATCAGGCTCTCCACAGCCGATGTGAGTAAGACCTTAAAACAGATCAAGATTCACAAGGGTGCAGGGCCAGGCGGATTACCAGGACGTGTAATGCGAGCATGCACTGACCAACTGGCAAGTGTCTTCACTGACATTTTCAACCTCTCCCTGTCCGAGTCTGTAATACCAACATGTTTTAAGCAGACCACCATAGTCCCTGTGCCCAAGAACACTAAGGTAACCTGCCTATACGACTACCAACCCGTAGCACTCACGTCTGTAGCCATGAAGTGCTTTGAAAAGCTGGTATGGCTCACATCAACACCATCATCCTAGAAACCCTAGACCCATTCCAATTTGCATACCGCCCCAACAGATCCACAGATAATGCAAACTCAATTGCACACCTCACTGCCCTTTCCCACCTGGACAAAAGGAACACATATGTGAGAATGCTATAGCCAGCAGCATACCACCCTGCATCCCACTGCTGGCTTGCTTATGAAGCTAAGCAGGGTTGGTCCTGGTCGGTCCCTAGATGGGAGACTAGATGCTGCTGGAAGTGGTGTTGGAGGGCCAGTAGGAGAACCTCTTTCCTCAGGTCTAAAATAAATATCCCAATGCACCAGCCCTGTGTAGGGTGCTGTCTTTCGGATGGGATGTTAAACGGATGTCCTGACTCTCTGTGGTCACTAAAGATCCCATGGCACTTATCGTAAGAGTAGGGGTGTTAACCCCAGTGTCCTGGCTAAATTCCCAAGCTGTCCCTCATACCATCACCGCCCCCAGCTTACAATTGGCTCATTCATCCCCCTCCTCTCCCCTGTAACTATTCCCCAGGCCGTTGCTGTAAATGAGAATGTGTTCTCAGTCAACTTACCTGGTAAAATAACTGTAAAATATAAATAAATTGACTACAACTCAGCGTTCAACACCATAGTGCCCTCAAAGTGCCCCCATAGTGCCCTCCCCGAGCTGACAAGGTACAAATCTGTCGTTCTGCCCCTGAACAGGCAGTTAGGCCGTCATTGAAAATAAGAATTTGTTCTTAACTGACTTGCCTAGTTAAATAAAGGTATAAAAAAAGCTCATCAATAAACTAAGGACCCTGGGACTGAACATCTCCCTCTGCAAATGGATCCTGTACTTCCTGACGGGCCGCCCCCCATGGGGTAAGGGTAGGTGACAAAACATTCCGCCACGCTGATCCTCAACACAGGCACACCTCAGGGGTGAGTGCTCAGTCCCCTCCTGTACTCCCTGTTCACTCATGACTGCATGAAAATGCACAACTACAACACCATCATTAAATTTGCCAATGACACAACAGTGGTAGGCCTGATCAACGATGAGACAGCCTACAGGGAGGAGGTCAGAGACCTGGCCGTGTGGTGCCAGGACAACAACCTCTCCCTCAACATGATCAAGACAAAGGAGATGATAGTGGACTACAGGAAAAGGAGCACCGAGCACACCCCCATTCTCATCGACGGGGCTGTAGTGGAGTAGGTTGAGAGCTTCAAGTTTCTTGGTGTCCACATCACCAACAAACTATCATGGTCCAAACACACCAAGACAGTCGTGAAGAGGGCATAACAAAACCTATTCCCTCTCAGGAGACTGAAAAGATTTGGCATGGGTCCTCAGATCCTCAAAAGGTTCTACAGCTGCACCATCGAGAGCATCCTGACTGGTTGCATCACTGCGTGGTACGGCAACTGCTCGGCCTCCGACCGCAAGGCACTATAGAGGGTAGTGCGAACGGCCCAGTACATCACTGGGCCATAAGACTCCTGAATATCTCGTCAAATGGCTACCCAGACTATTTGCAGTCCTCAACCCCTCTTTACACCACTGCTACTCTCTGCTGTTATCTATGCATAGTCACTTAAATAACTCTACCTACATGTACATACTACCTCAACTAACCGGTGCCTCCCCAAATTGACACTGTATAGTCTCGCTATTGTTTTTTACTGCTGCACTTTAATTACTTGTATCTATTATTCTTATCCATATTTTTTTTAAAACTGCATTGTTGGTTAAGGGCAAGAATTTCACTGTTGTATTCGGCGCATGTGACTAATAAAATTTGATTGATTTGATGTTCTGTCATCTATACAGTTTGATGAGTATCAGTCACATGCCTGAGTTGTTCTTACCTACGTCAGCTACAATACAACTCTCAAGCCGTAACCAGAACTATTGGGATGAACAATGCTAAATCTGACCTTAGATCAGTGTTGTGTCAATCGGATGACTTCTACTGAGCAGCTGACAGAACAGCAGTAAGATTATCTCATCCGGCCCGCTACGCTGCCCCCTGCTGCCTTGGCTCAGTGTGTGCGTGCGTGCGTGCGTGTGCACACACACACACACACACACACACACACACACACACACACACACACACACACACACACACACACACACACACACACACACACACACACACACACACACACACACACACAATCTGTCGTCTCTTTAGTACTTGTCATCTGTCTGTGTGCCAGATGATTGGCAGGTGACTCTGTTGGAGCTGTTTGTCTCCTAGACGATCGCTAACGTCTCAGTACATTTATCACGTCTCCTGTTGGGTTAGCATAGCACCCTGTCACTCACTGGAGCTACCTACTCTGGTGCTCTGAATACCTGAGCAGAGACCATGATATTGGTGTCAGACCAACACATTTCTTCAGAGCTAACATCACACATATGAATGACATCATCTCCTCACACCACTCCCTATATCAGTTCAAATATGATCTTTTCTGGATCTACTCTGCCTGAAGATACAGTACGAGGATCTACTCTACCTGAAGATACAGTATGAGGATCTACTCTGCCTGAAGATACAGTATGAGGATCTACTCTGCCTGAAGATACAGTATGAGGATCTACTCTGCCTGAAGATACAGTATGAGGATCTTCTCTACCTGAAGATACAGTATGAGGATCTTCTCTACCTGAAGATACAGTATGAGGATCTTCTCTACCTGAAGATACAGTATGAGGATCTAGGAGCCTGAAGATACAGTATGAGGATCTACTCTGCCTGAAGATACAGTATAATGATCTACTCTACCTGAAGATACAGTATGAGGATCTACTCTACCTGAAGATACAGTATGAGGATCTACTCTGCCTGAAGATACAGTATGAGGATCTACTCTGCCTGAAGATACAGTATGATACATTATGCCTGAAGATACAGTATGAGTATGAGGATCTACTCTGCCTGAAGATACAGTATGATACAGTATGCCTGAAGATACAGTATGAGTACGAGGATCTACTCTGCCTGAAGATACAGTATGAGTCAAGAAAGAGAATGAGGAGAAAAAGGGAAGGAGGGTTATGATGAAATCTAATGTTATTTGTCACATCCTCCAAATACAACTGGTGCAGACTTTACCGTGAAATGCCCTTCCCAACGACGCAATGTAAAAATATATAAAAAATATATATATATATGATAATAATATAAATTTAAAATGTAAATACACAAGAATCAAGCTATTTACAGGGAGTACCAGTACCAGATCAATGTGTAGGGGTACAAGGTATTTGAGGTAGATACATTACATGGCCAAACATATGTGGACATCTGCTCGTCGAACATCTCATTCCAAAATCATGGGCTTTAATTTGGAGTTGGTCCCCCCATTTCTACTATAACAGCCTCCACCCTTCTGGGAAGACTTTCTTCTAGATGTTGGGATATTGCTGCAGGGACTTATAACCACAAGACCATTAGTGAGGTCGGGCACTGATGTTGGGCGATTAGGCCTGGCTCGCAGTTGGCGTTCCAATTCATCCCAAAGGTATTTGATGGGGCTGAGGTCAGGGCTCTTTTTCAACGATCTTGACAAACCATTTCTGTAAGGACCTTGTGCATGGGGGCATTGTCATGCTGAAACAGTAAAGGGCCGTCCCCAAACTGTTGCGACGAAGTTGGAAGCACAGAATCATCTAGAATGTCATTGTATGCTGTAGAGTTAAGATTTCCCTTCACTGGAACTAACGGACCTAGCCCAAACCATGAAAAACAGCCCCAGACCATAATTATTTCTCCACCTAACTTTACATTTGGCACTATGCATGGGGGCAGGTAGCGTTCTCCTGGCATTCTCCAAACCCAGATTTGTCCGTCGGGCTGCCAAATGGTGAAGAGGGATTCATCATTCCAGAGAGCGCGTTCCCACAGCTCCAGACCGGGGCAGCTCTAGTAGAGCAGAAATTTGGCCAACTGACTTGTTGGAAAGGTGGCATCCTATGACATTGCCGATCCTCGACTTCGGCGATGTCATCTACAAAATGGCTTCCAATACTCTACTCAGCAAACTGGATGCAGTTTTTCACAGTGCCATCCGCTTTGTTACTAAAGCACCTTATACCACCCACCACTGCGACCTGTATGCTCTAGTCGGCTGGCCCTCGCTACATATTCGACGCCAGACCCACTGGCTCCAGGTCATCTACAAGTCCATGCTAGGTAAAGCTCCGCCTTATCTCAGTTCACTGGTCACGATGGCAACACCCACCCGTAGCACGCGTTCCAGCAGGTGTATCTCACTGATCATCCATAAAGCCAACACCTCATTTGGCCACCTTTTCTTCCAGTTCTCTGCTGCCTGGGACTGGAACGAATTGCAAAAATCGTTGAAGTTGGAGACTTTTATCTCCCTCACCAACTTTAAACATCCGCTATCTGAGCAGCTAACCGATCACTGCAGCTGTACTTAGTCTATCGGTAAATAGCCCACCCAATTTACCTACCTCATCCCCATACTGTTTTTTATATTTACTTTTCGGCTCTTTTGCACACCAGTATCTCTACCTGCACATGACCATCTGATTATTTATCACTCCAGTGTTAATCTGCTAAATTGTAATTATTCGCCTACCTCCTCATGCCTTTTGCACACAATGTATATAGACTCTTTTTTAATTAAA
This sequence comes from Oncorhynchus mykiss, assembly GCF_057628025.1. Classification (NCBI taxonomy): domain Eukaryota; kingdom Metazoa; phylum Chordata; class Actinopteri; order Salmoniformes; family Salmonidae; genus Oncorhynchus; species Oncorhynchus mykiss. The sequence continues at coordinate 86,755,371 of NC_143022.1, read as the reverse complement.
AAATAAATAATTCTACTGTGTTATTGACTTGTTTATTGTTTACTCCATGTGTAACTCTGTGTTGCTGTCTGTTCACAGTGCTATGCTTTATCTTGGCCAGGTCGCAGTTGTAAATGAGAACTTGTTCTCAACTAGCCTACCTGGTTAAATAAAGGTGAAATAAAAAAATAATAAAAGAATCGCCACGTTGTAAGTCTATGAGCACTTCAGTAAGGTCATTCTACTGCCAGTGTTTGTCTATGGAGATTGTATGGCTGTGTGCTCTGTCGGCAATGAGTGTGGCTGAAATAGCAGACTCACACTAATTTGAAGGTTTGTCCACATACTGCTATATATAGTGTATGTGGTTGTCCCACCAGCTGTCTTAACATGAATGCACTAACTTTAAGTCGCTCTGAATAAGAGCGTCTGCTAAATGACTAAAATGTCAAATAAGTATAGGAGGGGGCTGAGCACACACCCCTGTGGGGCCCCCGTGTTGAGAGTCAGCGTGGCGGGGGTGTTGTTGCCTACCTTCACCACATGGGGTTTGCCCATCAGGAAGTCTAATATCCAGTTGCAGAGGGAGATGTTCATATCCAGGGCCCTGAGTTTAATGACGAGCTTGGAGGGGACTATGGTGTTGAAAGCTGAATGAACAGCATTCTCACATAGGTATTCCTTTTGTCCAGGTGGAAAAATGTTTAGACTTATTAGTTTGTGATCTAGCTAATTATTAGCCCAGTGGGGTAGATGGGCAACCCCTCAGCCTATTTATTAATAGCCTTCATAGCCACTATGCTACATCAGGTGATAATGCTTATTGCTAAATAGCACATCTGCCTGATAATATGGACCAATATATTATTGGGCTAATTTCTGGACACTAAAATTATATATTAGATGTCAGCATCGTTTTATTTTCATTCATTTGAGTAGAATGTCCTCTTATAAAGTCACCAGAACGGACCTTCTCACAGTAATTTCCCTCCCCAAAAGGTCCCTATGGTGTTATATGTGATTTTGTCAGTATATATTGTTTAAAATCTTATATTGCCCCCCCCCCACGTGTCTCTGTGTGGCTGTAACGTGTCTCTGTGTGGCTGTAACGTGTCTCTGTGTGCCTGTACTGTCTCTCTGTGTGTCTGTACTGTGTGCATGTACTGTGTGCCTGTACTGTGTGTCTGTACTGCTCTCCGTGTGTCTGTCCTGCTCTCCGTGTGTCTGTCCTGCTCTCTGTGTGTCTGTCCTGCTCTCTGTGTGTCTGTCCTGCTCTCTGTGTGTCTGTCCTGCTCTCTGTGTGTGAGAGGATAAGGTCTGGAGCCGTTTGTAAGTAGAATCTCTCTTTCTCTCTCTGTTGTTCTGTGCTAACATCCCTCCTTCCATCCCTCTGCTTTGCACCATTCCCTCTCTCCCTGCGGCTAAGATCTGTTTATTCCTCTCAAGGATAGAGGGATAAAAGGAGGTGATTTCTCTCCTCACTCTGGAGCCATTGGAGGAGAGGAGGATGGAACGAAGGAGGGGAGAGAAAAGGCTACTGCTTACCCTGCATGCTAATTTGTGGAAGAGGGCGTGTGTGTGTGTGTGTGTGTGTGTGTGTGTGTGTGTGTGTGTGTGTGTGTGTGTGTGTGCGTGTGTGTGTGGTTGCGCCTGGCATTTAGTCAGAGCGCAGCCCATCTGGCCGTAACAGACAGACAACTCATCTTTTTAGAGAGAGGGGGGAGAGGGAGGGAGAGAGAGGGAGAGATAGAGGGAGAAAGGGAGAGAGAGGGGGGAGAGAGAGGGAGAGAGAGGGAGGGAGGAACAGAGAGGGAGAGAGAGGGAGGAACAGAGAGGGAGAGAGGGAGCGATAGAGATGACTTGCCTCTACTTGGAATTCTGTGTTAGTCAGCTGCTTCCTCAGAAAGCAACTCTCAACGCTCCTCAAAAATGCTCACTGAATAATTTCTCTCTCTCTCAATCACACACACACAGTCTCTCTCTCACTCTCTCTCTCCATCTCTTTCTCTATCACACACACACAGTCTCTCTCTCACTCTCTCTCTCCATCTCTTTCTCTATCACACACACACAGTCTCTCTCTCACTCTCTCTCTCCATCTCTTTCTCTATCACACACATACAGTCTCTCTCTCACCATCTCTTTCTCTATCACACACACACAGTCTCTCTCTCACTCTCTCTCTCCATCTCTTTCTCTATCACACACACACACTCTCACTCTCTCTCTCCATCTCTATCACACACACACACTCTCACTCTCTCTCTCCATCTCTATCACACACACACAGTCTCTCTCTCACTCTCTCTCTCCACACTCTGATCCATTTGAAATTGTTGGGAAGGGCCCGTAAGTAAGCACTGTTGTTTAGTCAAATTACATGTGACAAATTACATTTAGATTTGATTTGAAATTGTGTTTGCTAAAGTGATGCATCAGAAACAAATTGAAGAAACACAATGTGAGAGGTACATAAAGTTCTACAGTTGGGGTCTGCGACCCAAATGGCACCCTTTTATAGTGCACTACTTTTGATCAGGGTCTTTTGACCGGGTCAAAAGTAGTGCACTATGTTGGGAATACAGTGCACTTTGGGACAGAGACAATGAATTCTACAGTTCTACTACTCGGAAGGTTTCCCCTGAGCCTCTGTGAGAAGGCTCTGTGACTCCTATGGATGATAAGGAGAGAGCTGAGTGGATTATGAATGTACAATATGTATTCAACTGAGATTCGAAACATCAATGCAACAGGTTTAGAGACGTGAGTGTCCAGCTAGTTTTTTAATAGGTGTATAACACTGTATAATTTGCTGTTGGTTGCTAGTTGACTTGTTACGAACATTTCGTCATTATAGTGTCTGATTGTGAATGTGACAAGTAGTGATAAATATGTGATAAGTAGTTATTAAGATTACATCCCCATGCACGCAGAGGCTGAGCTGCTTATTAGTCACACACACACACACACCACACACACTGCTTAAAATCCACAGCGTTTGTCCCTCTGCAGAGGGAGGGAGGGACCGATCTGACTCTTTCAAAGAAGAGGCTTAAAACCACATAACAGGAGCATCATCCAGTAAGTAGATGAGTCAGAGCTCTGTGCCACATTGGTCATTTTTATTTAACCTTTATTTAACCAGGCAGACTAGTTGAGATCAAGTTCTCATTTACAACTGTGACCTGGCCAAGAGAAAGCAAAGCAGTGCGACACAAACAACAGAGTTACATGGAATAAACAAACGTACAGTCAATAACATAATGCAGGGGTCACACCAGACTTCCCTCTTCCTCTCCCTCTCGGTCTCTGTCTAACTCCCTCAGGCCTAGACTGTTCTGTTCCATGGAGACAACTCTGGATGTGTGCTGTATCTTAGAGGGAGGCTGTCCCATAATCTGTCTGTCCCTTAAACCTTTTTCTCCTATGTGTTTTGAGAAGGCGGCATTGGAAAAATTATTCAAGAAATTGAGGAAAAATGAATTAAGATAAAAGCCTGTCTGTCTTTTGTCTGTCTGCTTAATCCTTTGTGACAAATAGCATTTTGTTTAGTGTTTTAGAACACAACGGGAGATTCACTCAGATATCTGAGATCAATGGCTGAGATCCTCTCTCTCAAGACTGTAGATGAGGTGAAATGTCTTTTTTATTTGGGCTTAATACTATATATCTGATTAAATAAAATCAGTTCTGTTTCACAAACACTCTCCTCCCTCTCTCACCCTGTGAATGCCCTTAACTCAATCCCCCTCTTCCTCAAGGTCTTCCACTCCTCCTCCTCCTGTTCTCTCTCTATCCGGTGAGAGATGAGATTCCCTAATGCCTCCCTATGGATTCATGGCCACTCATAATTTCCAATCGGTGAACTTTCCTTTTCCAATCTGCTGTTCAAAGTTGAACTGATCTTCTCAAGGTACTCTGTAACAGTATGGCACCGTGCTCGCTGTAGAATTTATTAGTAGGAAAAAACGCATTATTTCTCATGGGTCTCTCTCGCTCTCCATTCATCATCTGCTTGGGTAATCTCACTAAGCCTAATATAGTGGATTTGATAAAAGTGTACATGTTATGTAAGATAAAGAGGGCTGGGCTGAAGCTGTAAGCATGTTAAACATCATAATGAATTGATTATAATGATGAGATATGGAGTCTAGGCAGAATAGTGCAGGTGTCACTGTGAAAAGCAACAACTCTGATTCGCCCTCCATCTCAATTTGCACTCTCCTAGGGCTCTTCTCCTGCTCCTCAGTACTTATACGTGGCTACAAGGCACTGTGCTCTCTCACATCTAATGATACCTTCCATGACAGAATGGACTTGCTATTGACACACATTACCGTCCTAGTTATTAGCTGTGGATGACTATGGCTGCCTCCTACATGGGGGGAGGAACTGCAGACTATTGATTTTAATCTTAGGACGGATATAGGCTTCTGTGGTGCCGGTTCCTCATAAGAATGTGAGACAGAGAACTTAGAACTCTCAGAGCTACACTGGAACTCCACATGTTTGGAACTTGGAAGCTTCTAGAAACTCAGAGCTGCCCAGTACACATCTTGGAATCTTCTGCGGGAATAAAGACAGAGCCTTAGAACAAAGCCTCTTATTGAAGAGATGAAATAAAAACCTACCTGAGGTGATTTTCCACTCTTTGCTTAAGGGGACATAGGTGGCATGACCAGGAACACCCCTGTCCTTAGTGAAAAGCAATGTAAAAGTAATGCGCTATAGATGGACTAGGCAACCATTTGGGATGCAGACACGGTTGTGAAGTTTTTCACCTTTGGACTTCTGGGCTACAGGCAGTAGAACATTAAAGCCCAGTCTCTCTAACAGAGATACACACAGTCCTTCAACTAACAGCAGGACTCTCTTCCCTGCCTTGACCTTTCTACAGACGAGAGAGAGAGAGAGCGTTGCCTTGGAAACAGTTTGACACAACAAAGAATGTAAATAAGAATGGTAACTGTAGCGAATGCTAAACACAAGGAATACGATGTCCTGTAATTTGAGGTAAATCACAAACGATACGCCTTTAAATGAGGTAAATACACGTAATGGTCAACAAATGATGTAATAGTGTTCATCTGCTTAATGTTTATAATCAGCTTATAGGAAGTAAATAAATAAACATATAAACAAATAAAGTGTTCTTATGAGCTTCTATCTGCAAGCTCTTCCACTTCAATGACGTTGGAGTCACTACATCACTTTGGTCACACTTAGTATTTTATTTCAAAACGTTATGTCACTTCACATACAATCAGCTGCCTGCTACGCACTAGCTCAGCACCGGGATTTGTTTCTATGGGCTTATTTTGATCCTAAGCGCCTGCCTTCCCACCTTTGGGACAATGACTCCCGTTGTTAGGATGGAGACATGAGCATCTCACCATTATATACAGATCTCTGCTCTCCATAAAGCCACCCAGCCAGCCATACAAACTGCCTTCCCTCCTGCTCTTAGACCTCTGCATGGTCATTAAGTCAGCCCTCTAATACCGATAACTGCATCTGCTTTTTAATCGGGTTTGAAATTATTTGATTTGATTTTAGTAGCCTATTTTAAATAGTTTGTGTTAAATATATGCCCCTGACTCTACAGTGTGACTAGAATGTTAATGTGACCTGCAGGCCTAGGAACAGGAGGAGGCTGCCACACACCCCTGACCTCTGGGTGTCTGGAGACCGACAGCAAACAGACTGACGCACGCACGCACGCACGCACTCTGTCCAGGGCCAGAGAGTTCTTCAAGCGTGCAGATGGATTTATCAGGGTGTTATTCAAGAGGCGTTGACATCTCCAGTCCCAGGAAAGAACAGAGAAGATTACACAGGTGGAGAGAGAGAGAGAGAGAGAGAGAGAGAGAGAGAGAGAGAGAGAGAGAGAGAGAGAGAGAGAGAGAGAGAGAGAGAGAGACCAAGAGAGAGAGAGAGAGACAGAGAGAGATACAGAGAGAGATAGAGAGAGAGAGAGAGAGAGAGACATGGAGAGAGAGACAGAGAGAGATGGAGACATGGAGAGAGAGAGAGAGAGACCAAGAGAGAGAGAGAGAGAGAGACAGAGAGAGATAGAGAGAGAGAGAGAGAGAGAGAGAGAGACAGAGAGAGACAGAGATGGAGACATGGAGAGAGAGACAGAGAGAGATGGAGACATGGAGAGAGAGACAGAGAGAGAGAGAGAGAGAGAGATGGAGACATAGAGCGGGGGGGATCTAACCAGCCAGAAAAGACGATGTCATCAGGAAAATATCTGCTCTAACTACATCGTGAATAACACCCAGATATATCCATCTGCACGCTTGAAGAACTCCCTGGCCCTGGACATCTCATTCCAAAATCATGGCCATTAACATGGAGTTGTTCCTCCTTTGCTGCAATAACAGCCTCCACTCTTCTGAGAAGGCTTTCCACTAGATGTTGGAACATTGCTGTGGAGAATTGCTTCCATTAAGCCACAAGAGCATTAGTGAGGTTAGTTGATTAGGTTAGGTTAGGTTAGGTGATTAGGCCTGGCTTCCAATTCATCCCAAAGGTGTTCGATGGGGTTGAGGTCAGACGTTTCCATGGTTGTTGCTCCTGGACGTTTCCACTTCACAATAACAGTAATTACAGTTGACCAGGGCAGCTCTAGCAGGAGAGAAATGTGACGAACTGACTTGTTGGAAAGGTGGCATTCTATGACGGTGCCACATTGAAAGTCACTGAGCTCTTCAGTAAGGCCATTATACTGTCAATGTTTGTCTATGGAGATTGCATGGCGGTGTGCTTGATTTTACACACCTGTCAGCAACGGGTGTGGCTGAAATAGCTAAATCCACAAATTTGAAGGGGTGTACACATACTTTTGCATATATAGTGTATTAGCTCTTATTCTCATGGACATCTGATGGGAACACTGCATTAGATATGACATCTGCTCAAGCTGTGTATGGGGAGCAGGAAAGGGAGGACAAGGGAGGTTGAAAATGGATGGAGAGAGAGATAATGAGAGATGGAGAGAGAGTTGGAAAATGTAGATGAGATAGAGAGAGGAGAGAGCAAGTGGGGGAGAGTGAAATAGAGGGAGAGAGAGAGTTAGGAGGGAGGAAAAGAAGGGAAAGAGAGAGAGAGAGAGAAATCACCTCAAACTCATTTCCCAAGACTATTGTTTGGCTGCTTCCTATCTCTCTATAACAGACAGCTTTGTCATTTTTGTCTGTAAATTATTATTGTTATTATTATAGCTCTCTTCTCTCCATCTAGCACATTCCCTCACTTCTCTCTCTCTCTCTTTCACCTACTTCTCTCTCCCTCTCTCTCTCCCTGTTACTTCTTTATTTCTCTCTCTCCCTGTTACTTCTTTCTTTCTCTCTCTCTCTCTTTCACCTACTTCCCTCTCCCTGTTACTTATTTCTTTCTCTCTCTCTCTTTCCCCTACTTCTCTCTCCCTGTTACTTATTTCTTTCTCTCTCTCTCTTTCCCCTACTTCTCTCTCCCTCTCTCTCTCCCTGTTACTTCTTTCTTTCTCTCTCTCTCTCTTTCACCTACTTCTCTCTACCTCTCTCTCTCCCTGTTACTTCTTTCTTTCTCTCTCTCTTCCTGGTGGGATTCCAGTTATCCTACCATTTGAGGAAGTGTTCCTGTGTGTGTGTGTGTGTGTGTGTGTGTGTGTGTGTGTGTGTGTGTGTGTGTGTGTGTGCGCGTGCGGGGAGAGAGGTAGTAATCCGTAATAAGGGGAACAGAGTAACAGCACTAACAGTGCAGTGAGAGAAGGAAAAGCTAATTAAATACTGGCCACACACACACATACACACACCCAGCAGCAGCTGTCACAGAGGAAGTGGATAGCAGTGTGGCGTGACGCACAAGATCTATGGTGACAAAAAAGTATACAGGGACAATGATATGACCTTTAGAGCAGGTGGAAGAGGATATGATGAGTGTGTTCTATTTAATTAACTGGGAGTGCGACACTCTGTTGTCATTTGCCAGCTGAGACTGAATCTGTTGGATGGGGGGGCTGTTTTCACACTCTGTCCTTATAAGAAGGTATACTTCAGTGATCAGTATGCAGTAGCTGTACGTTGGTGGTCCTCATAAGAGAGCTAGCTTCCGTCATCAGTATGTACATAGCTAATGAGAGATCTACCCAGGCAGAGAGAAAGAGGACACCGAGAGAAGGGGGGATTCTAGTTATCAAGATAAATAAAACATCTCAAATGAGCTACTCACTTTGGCGTTAACTTCTTTGAGGTATTTTCAGAACATCTTCTCACTTCTTTGTTTCTCCAGCTGTCAGTTCGACCACACACCGTTTACAAACTCATTTGTGGCGCCCAAATTCAAACATGACAGTTGGAACTCCACAGCAGAAAGGCTGTGATTCTTGTTGCCAGGCTACCAGTTACAATGCTTTTAGCTTGTGGTTTGCACATGCCTTTATGCAGATGGAATACAAAAAGTTTAGCTAGTGTCTGAAAGAATTATATGGATTCAATATTTGTGAAATTATTAAATATGTCTTCAAAACTCAAATAAGTATCAGAAATTGTCAAGCGGATATGGGCCTCAGCCAAGAGAAGCATATCTGGAATCAATAGAGCTTCATATCTTGAAAAATAGAGATATGCGATATATACAGTCAGTATTTGTCAACATGAAGACAGAAAATAGGATGTCACATATCTCAGGATATTAAATGAGTCCATATCCGGCCATAGGAAATGTCTGTGTGATATTCTGAGTAATCCCAATATCATATATGTCTAAAAGACATCTGGATTCAGAATTTGTCAGGATATGGTGCAAATCCACAAAACTCAAAATATGCATTAGGCATTTTCTGTATTCTGTAGGGTATCAACAACGTGTCATGTAAAGACATCCCCTGATTGGACCCTTCTTCCCCAGGGGTGTATTCATCATGATGATTCACGACAGGCTGAAAACACTTTCAAAATAATCCTGAATGTCCCAACCCCCTCATTATCTCAACCAATCATGGTTAGATTCTGTATTTTTTCAGTGTCTAAACAGATTTGTGATTTCACACTTTATTTATATTTACAGATTGCACACGAGTTTGTTATTAAAGGCACATGACAGTTGACATATTTAAGAAGGCATTTTTGAAGAAAAAAAACCCCTGTTCAAATGCAAGTAGTGACATGCGACATATGCCCAGCTTTCTGTAACGGTTCACATAGGTCTTCAGAATTTGTCAGGATATGGTTCATATCCACAAAACTCAGAATATGCATTGGACATGGTCTGTAGTCTCTCGAATATCACCTGTTGCGCATTGAAATAACCGGAGGAGCCGACCCAACCTGAGTGAAACGAACCAGCAGGAATGCGGCCTCCATTCGCTTTTCCAGTGCACACAGATTACATGTCTTTTTTCTCTGGCCCCTGTTCCTGCCCATTTCATAATGGACCATTCTAAATCAAATCTAATTTTACATAATTAGTAAAGATAAGATGAAATTGAGAATAATCCAATGAGAGAACAGTGTGTGCAGCCTGAGGCAAGGAACAGAGAGCAAGCTTTTTTTGTGACTTTCAGCCACATGTTGCTGACAGGTGTATAAAATCGAACACACCGTCATGCAATCTCCATAGACAAACATCGGCAGTAGAATGGCCTTGCTGAAGAGCTCAGTGACTTTCAACGTGACTGCCCATTCTCACGTATACATGTTTGTTTGTTAGGATTGTCAGCCATGGTGACACGCATTACTGGAAGTCTGCTCTTACCCTACACTGATTTCACTGTGGAGGAGAGTTTTTCCTCATGGCACACACACGCACACACACACACACACACACACACACACACACACACACACACACACACACACACACACACACACACACACACACACACACAGAGTCAGAGTAAGGAGAGACATTGGCCAGCAACCAACTCAGCCCCCTCACTACCTTTCCAATCTACTGCACAATAAATCACCTATATCATAGACTGCTTATGATCTTTGTAAATACGATTAATAACCTCATATCTGGATAGTGTATCAGGGTGTTGAAACAGTGAGAAATGTGAGAGTTTTCTGATGGCAGTAGACACAGTTTATGCATTAGAGAGACAGTATGGAGCCTGGCAGGAAGACCCGAGGGCCTCTGTGGCCGCTCAAGTGCATTACAGTTAAACACAGTACGACACAGTCACCTAATGAAACCTCTGAAGCTGTTCCTGGAGTGTGTGTGTGAGTGTTTGCTTTCGTCATACTGTGTCTTCAGATCAGTAAATATGAAGGAGAAGAGAGATGTCAGACTATTTAGAATAGTAGATCAAAACTGTTTGTAAAACACTTCGCACACACACGACAGGCTGATAGAAGTATACAATAATTACAATTTCCTGTTTCAGCATGATAATGCCCCATGCACAAAGCGAGGTCCATACAGAAGTGTTTTGTCAAGATCGGAGTGCAAGAACTTGACTGGCCTGCACAGAGCCCTGATCTCAACCCCATCGAACACCTTTGGGATGAATTGGAACACCAACTGCGAGCCAGGCCTAATCGACCAATATCAGTGCCCGACCTCACTAATGCTTTTGTGTCTGAATGGAAGCAAGTCTCTGCAGCAATATTCCAACATCTAGTGGAACGCCTTTCCAGAAGAGTGGAGGCTGTTATTGCAGCAAAGGGGGGACCAACTCCATATTAAAGCCCATGATTTCGGAATTAAATGTTTGACGAGCAAGTGTCCACATACTTTTGGACCTTCTGGAATCTACCTCAAATACCTCTACACGTTGATCTGGTACTCCCTCTACACAGCTCCATTGTTGTGTATTTTATTTTTTATTTCTATTCATTATTTCTTTTATAAAACGCTGCGTCGTTGGGAAGGGCATTTCACGGTAAAGTCTGCACCAGTTGTATTCGGAGGATGTGACAAATAACATTAGATTTCATCTTAACCCTCCTTCCCTTTTTCTCCTCATTCTCTTTCTTGACTCATACTGTATCTTCAGGCAGAGTAGATCCTCATACTGTATCTTCAGGCAGAGTAGATCCTCATACTGTATCTTCAGGCAGAGTAGATCCTCATACTGTATCTTCAGGCAGAGTAGATCCTCATACTGTATCTTCAGGCAGAGTAAATCCTCATACTATATCTTCAGGCAGAGTAGATCCTCATACTGTATCTTCAGGCAGAGTAAATCCTCATACTGTATCTTCAGGCAGAGTAGATCCTCATACTGTATCTTCAGGCAGAGTAAATCCTCATACTGTATCTTCAGGCAGAGTAAATCCTCATACTGTATCTTCAGGCAGAGTAGATCCTCATACTGTATCTTCAATCTCCTAGATCCTAATACTGTATCTTCAGGTAGAGTAAATCCTCATACTGTATCTTCAGGCTCCTAGATCCTCATACTGTATCTTCAGGTAGAGTAAATCCTGATACTGTATCTTCAGGCTCCTAGATCCTCATACTGTATCTTCAGGTAGAGTAGATTATCATACTGTATCTTCAGGCTCCTAGATCCTCATACTGTATCTTCAGGCTCCTAGATCCTCATACTGTATCTTCAGGCTCCTAGATCCTCATACTGTATCTTCAGGTAGAGTAGATCCTCATACTGTATCTTCAGGCAGAGTAGATCCTCATACTGTATCTTCAGGCAGAGTAGATCCTCATACTGTATCTTCAGGCAGAGTAGATCCTCATACTGTATCTTCAGGCAGAGTAGATCCTCATACTGTATCTTCAGGCTCCTAGATCCTCATACTGTATCTTCAGGCAGAGTAGATCCTCATACTGTATCTTCAGGTAGAGTAGATCCTCATACTGTATCTTTAGGCTCCTAGATCCTCATACTGTATCTTCAGGCTCCTAGATCCTCATACTGTATCTTCAGGCAGAGTAGATCCTCATACTGTATCTTCAGGTAGAGTAGATCCTCATACTGTATCTTCAGGCAGAGTAGATCCTCATACTGTATCTTCAGGCAGAGTAGATCCTGAAAAGATCCTATTTGAACTGATATAGGGAGTGATGTGAGGAGATGATGTCATTCATACGTGTGATGTTAGCTGAGAAGAAATGTGTTGGTCTGACACCAATATCATGGTCTCTGCTCAGGTATTCAGAGCACCAGAGTAGGTAGCTCTAGTGAGTGACAGGGTTCTATGCTAACCCAACAGGAGACGTGATAAAAGTACTGAGACGTTAGCGAGCGCCTAGGAGACAAACAGCTCCAACAGAGTCACCTGCCAATCATCTGGCACACAGACAGATGACAAGTACTAACGAGAAGACAGGATGTGACAGATAGTGTGTGAGTGTCCATATGTACTCGTGTGTGCGGTTACTGTGTGTGCGGTTTTACTGTCCTTGTGGGGACCAGAAGTCCTTACGAGGAAAATTCAGACAAGTGGGAACATTTTGCTGGTCCCCACAAGAAAAAAGACTACTTTAGGCTTAGGGTTTAGGTTTATGGTTCGGGTTACAATTAGGGTTAGGGATCGAATTAGGGTTAGGTTAACAGTTAGGTTTAAATTTAGGGTTATGGAAAATAGGATTTGAATGGGAATCAATTGTTTGGTCCCCACTAGGATATTAAAACAAATGTGTGTGTGTGTCTATGTGTACTGATGTGTGCCTGTGTGTGTGTGTGTGTGTGTGTCTATGTGTACTGATATGTGTGCCTGTGTGTGTGTGTGTGTGTGTGTGTCTGTGGTTTTTATGGCTAGGCCGTCATTGCAAATAAGAATTTGTCCTTAACTGACTTGCCTAGTTAAATAAAGGTTAAATAAAATAAAGTCAAACATTTTTTACCATGATTTTGGAATGAGATGGTCGACGAGCAGGTGTCCACATACACTACATGACCAAAAGTACAGTGCCTTGCGAAAGTATTCGGCCCCCTTGAACTTTGTGACCTTTTGCCACATTTCAGGCTTCAAACATAAAGATATAAAACTGTATTTTTTTTGTGAAGAATCAACAACAAGTGGGACACAATCATGAAGTGGAACGACATTTATTGGATATTTCAAACTTTTTTAACAAATCAAAAACTGAAAAATTGGGCGCGCAAAATTATTCAGCCCCCTTAAGTTAATACTTTGTAGCGCCACCTTTTGCTGCGATTACAGCTGTAAGTCGCTTGGGGTATGTCTCTATCAGTTTTGCACATTGAGAGACTGACATTTTTTCCCATTCCTCCTTGCAAAACAGCTCGAGCTCAGTGAGGTTGGATGGAGAGCATTTGTGAACAGCAGTTTTCAGTTCTTTCCACAGATTCTCGATTGGATTCAGGTCTGGACTTTGACTTGGCCATTCTAACACCTGGATATGTTTATTTTTGAACCATTCCATTGTAGATTTTGCTTTATGTTTTGGATCATTGTCTTGTTGGAAGACAAATCTCCGCCCCAGTCTCAGGTCTTTTGCAGACTCTATCAGGTTTTCTTCCAGAATGGTCCTGTATTTGGCTCCATCCATCTTCCCATCAATTTTAACCATCTTCCCTGTCCCTGCTGAAGAAAAGCAGGCCCAAACCATGATGCTGCCACCACCATGTTTGACAGTGGGGATGGTGTGTTCAGCTGTGTTGCTTTTACGCCAAACATAACGTTTTGCATTGTTGCCAAAAAGTTCAATTTTGGTTTCATCTGACCAGAGCACCTTCTTCCACATGTTTGGTGTGTCTCCCATGTGGCTTGTGGCAAACTTTAAACTACACTTTTTATGGATATCTTTAAGAAATGGCTTTCTTCTTGCCACTCTTCCATAAAGGCCAGATTTGTGCAATATACGACTGATTGTTGTCCTATGGACAGAGTCTCCCACCTCAGCTGTAGATCTCTGCAGTTCATCCAGAGTGATCATGGGCCTCTTGGCTGCATCTCTGATCAGTCTTCTCCTTGTATGAGCTGAAAGTTTAGAGGGACGGCCAGGTCTTGGTAGATTTGCAGTGGTCTGATACTCCTTCCATTTCAATATTATCGCTTGCACAGTGCTCCTTGGGATGTTTAAAGCTTGGGAAATCTTTTTGTATCCAAATCCGGCTTTAAACTTCTTCACAACAGTATCTCGGACCTGCCTGGTGTGTTCCTTGTTCTTCATGATGCTCTCTGCGCTTTTAACGGACCTCTGAGACTATCACAGTGCAGGTGCATTTATACGGAGACTTGATTACACAAAGGTGGATTGTATTTATCATCATTAGTCATTTAGGTCAACATTGGATCATTCAGAGATCCTCACTGAACTTCTGGAGAGAGTTTGCTGCACTGAAAGTAAAGGGGCTGAATAATTTTGCACGCCCAATTTTTCAGTTTTTGATTTGTTAAAAAAGTTTGAAATATCCAATAAATGTCGTTCCACTTCATGATTGTGTCCCACTTGTTGTTGATTCTTCACAAAAAAATACAGTTTTATATCTTTATGTTTGAAGCCTGAAATGTGGCAAAAGGTCGCAAAGTTCAAGGGGGCCGAATACTTTCGCAAGGCACTGTATCTCAGTCATATTAAGTACGTTTTTCCTCAATAAAGTAGCTCTCAGCAAAGTTCCAGTAAGGGGGGAAAAGTGCCTGGATTAGGACCTGTGCTGCTATCTCTGTGAGGTAGGATCGTACTCTACGGATGTTGTAGAGCATGAACCTGCAGGAGCGAGTCACTGCTTTGATGTTTGCAGAGAACGACAGGGTGTTGTCCAGGGTCATGCCAAGGTTCTTTACACTCTGGAGGGGGACATTGTGGAGCTGTCAACCGGGATGTCGAGGTCTTGGAGAGAGTGGGCCTTCCCCGGGAGGAAGAGTAGCTCCGTCTTGTCGAGGTTGAGCTTGAGGTGGTGGGCCGACATCCAAGCTGAGATATCTGCCAGGCACGCAGAGATGCGTGTCACCACCTGGGTGTCAGAAGGGGAGAAGGAGAAAAGTAGTTGAGTGGCAGCCGCATAGCAATGATCGGATAGACTATGTGAGGATATGACAGAGCCAAGTGACTTGGTGTACAGAGAGAAGAGGAGAGGGCCTAGAACCAAGCCTTGGGGGACACCAGTAGTAAGAGTACATGTTGCATACACAGATCCTCTCCATGCACCTGGTAGGAGTGGCCTGCCAGGTAGGATGCAATCCAAAAGAGTGCAGAGCCTGAGACGCCCAGCCCTGAGAGGGTGGAGAGGAGGATCTGTTGGTTCACGGTATTGAAGGCAGCGGTAGGTCTATGATTATGAGAACAGAGGAGAGAGTCAGCTTTGGCAGTGCGGAGAGCCTCCTTGACACAAAGAGCAGTCTCAGTTTATTGACCTGTCTTGAAGCCTGACTGGTTAGGGTCAACAAGATCATTTTGAGAGAGGTAGCGAGAGAGCTAGTCAGAGACAGCACGCTCAAGTGTTTTAGAAAGGAAAGAAAGAAGGGATACAAATCTGTCGTTTTTGACATCAGAGGGGTCGAGTGTTGGTTTCTTGAGGAGGGGACATTTTGAAGCCAGTGGCCAGCGATGAGTTGATGGGGGAAGTGAGAAATGGGAGAAGGTCTCCAAAGATGGTTTGGAGAAGGGAAGAGAAGATAGGGTTGAGCGGGACGGTTGTCAGGCGGCCAGACCTCACTAGTTGCAGGATTTCATCTGGAGAGAAAGGGGAGAAAGAGGTCAAGACAGAGTAGTTCTGTGTGAGTGGGACCAGTGGACCCAATAGGCTGAGTGAATGAGGAGTGGATGTCATCCATCTTCTTTTCAAAGTGGTTCACAAAGTCGTCCGCAGAGAGGGAGGAGAGAGGGAGAGGTGGGGAGGAAAGTGGAAAAGAGTTTCCTAGGGTTAGAGGCAGAATTTCGACATGTAGAATGATATAAAGTGGCTTTAGCAGCGGATACAGAGGGAAGGGCTGAGCCAGCCAGGAGGAAAGGGGACAGTGCGAGTCATAGGAATAGAGAAGAGTAGGGTCGAAGAGGCAGAATCAGGAGACAGACAGGAGAAAGATTTAGTAGAAGGGAGAGATGATAGGATAGAAGAGGAGAGAGTAGTGGGAGAGAGAGAAGATTACGACAGCGCATTACCTTCTGAGTAGGGGTTGAGTAGGTAGGGTTGTAGGAGAGGGAAGCAGAAAAGGAAACAAAGTAGTGATCAGAGACCTAGAGGGGGGGG
>NC_143022.1:85924284-85949284 GCF_057628025.1 Oncorhynchus mykiss | reverse complement strand
TGTGACTAGTCACACATGAAATGCATTTTGCCCGACCAGAGGTGGTTTGATAAAGCTTTTAAAACCAGGAGGTTCAATCCACAATCTGGTTGAGAAACGGAACGTTCGTTCCCCATTCAATACATTAAATACATAAAAAAGTTCCCAAAAATATAATAACTTTCAAAAATCAGAATATAAATAGTTGTTCAAATAAAAAAATATCTTGGCAGATTGATGAGGTACGTCTTGGTCAGCTAAACGTACTTAGATGTACAGTACCTCCAACAACACATAAAACCTCATATACAGTTGAAGTCGGAAGTTTACATACACTTAGGTTGGAGTCATTAAAACTCGTTTTTCAATCACTCCACAAATTTCTTGTTAACAAACTATAGTTTTGGCAAGTCAGTTAGGACGTTTACTTTGTGCATGACACAAGTCATTTTTCCAACAAGTTTACAGACAGATTATTTCACTTATAATTCACTGTATCACAATTCCAGTGGGTCAGAAGTTTTCATACACTAAGTTGACTGTGCCTTTAAACAGCTTGGAAAATTCACGGCTTTAGAAGCTTCTGATAAGCTAATTGACATCATTTGAGTCAATTAAAGGTGTACCTGTGGATGTATGTCAAGGCAATAGTACGCAAGTACAAACACCATGGGACCACGCAGCCGTCATACCGCTCAGGAAGGAGACGCGTTCCGTCTCCTAGAGATGAAGATACTTTGATGCGAAAAGTCCGAATGAATCCCAGAACCGCAAGGACATTGTGAAGATGCTGGAGGAAACAGGTACAAAAGTATCTATATCCACAGTAAAACGAGTCCTATATCGACATAACCTGAAAGGCCGCTCAGCAAGGAAGAAGCCACTGCTCCAAAACCGCCATAAAAAAGCCAGACTACGGTTTGCAACTGCACATGGGGAAAAATATTTCACTTTTGGAGAAAGGTCCTCTGGACTGATGAAACAAAAATAGAACTGTTTGGCCATAACTACCATTGTTATGTTTGGAGGAAAAAGGGGGAGGATTGCAAGCCGAAGAACACCATCCCAGGGGTGGCAGCATCATGTTGTGGGGGAGCTTTGCTGCAGGAGGGACTGGTGCACTTCACAAAATAGATGTCATCATGAGGGGGAAGGAAGTTATGTGGATATATTGAAGCAACATCTCAAGACATCAGTCAGGAAGTTAAAGCTTGGTTGCAAATGGGTCTTCTAAATGGACATTGACCCCGAGCATACTTCCGAAGTTGTGGCAAAATGGCTTTAGGACAACAAAGTCAAGGTATTGGAGTGGCCATCACAAAGCCCTGACCTCAAACTCATAGAAAATATGTGGGCAGAACTGAAAAAGCGTGTGCAAGCAAGGAGGCCTACAAACCTGACTCAGTTACACCAGCTCTGTCAGGAGGAATGGGCCAAAATTCACCCAATTTATTGTGGGAAGCTTGTGGAAGGCTACCCAAAACATTTGACCCAAGGTAAACAATTTAAAGGCAATGCTACCAAATACTAATTGAGTGTATGTAAACTTCTGACCCACTGGGAATGTGATGAAAGATACTAAAATAAGATTAAGATTAAATACTAAGACTAAGATTACATGTCAGGAATTGTGAAAAGCTGAGTTTAAATGTATTTGGCTAAGGTGTATGTAAACTTACGACTTCACCTGTAATTCTGCCCAAAAACTATTAGAATTTATCTTAACCTGTGGCTTTTTAGGTGAGCGCTGATGCCACCCTGTGATAAGTAGTGGCCACTTTGTCAAAGGCCGGGGCGCAAAATATTTATCTTGATTTCTAGCGCGCCTCTCCAGGGTGCTGTTGGAGAGATGCATTGCTGCTGCGCTCCACCAACCTTCCGTCCAAAACAATCGTCTATCATAAATCATGTAGCAGATTTAGGATACGATAGAAAGAGAATGTGGCCTTTTCTGTAGCCTACAGGCTGGAGATAAATTGTATGACAATGTAATGAGACGGACACTTTTAACATCGTGCAGGTTTCTCCGATCAAATAGCCTGATCTAAACGGCGCCCAATCAAATAAAAAAAAGCGCTGACATGTTGACAAACATTCATATTCTAACAACAGGACAGGTCAAAGTAAAATGAACAATATGGATAATCAGGGTATTCACAACTGTGGAATGGATAATCAGGGTATTCACAACTGTGGAATGGATAATCAGGGTATTCACAACTGTGGCCCAGGAGTTTCACCCTGTGGACTACATTGTCATGATCAATGGTTTTCGAGTTTGTATCCGTAAATATTTTGACGAGCTGGTCATAGCGAAAAAGAAAATACTTGTGCATTTCCCACTGTGTAAAGACATTGATTATCATTGCAGATAGGCTCAGGATAACTCCTGATAAAGTTGGGTAGCCGATATTCAGAGCAAAAGTCTAAGCCGTTGTGTTGGGGAGGGGGGGGTACTATGCTAACATATGGTATTTTTTCTATCATTTAGCCATTTGATTTAGGATGTTAGGACCCCTTTAGGTATACATTTTAAAACAATAAAATATTGAATTTGGCCTTTACTACCGTAGTCCATAGCAGAGCTGGAGCTGGAGCATAGTGTGCCCAATTTGACTGGAGCGTGGACCGAGTCTCCCAAAGCCTGGCGCGTTGGCCTTCTCACCCACTCCAATTTCGCTCCTGTACCGCTCACTTCAAGAGCCCAGGCCAGGCCCAGCCAAGCATTGTAGTCTACTTGTGTGCTGCTATAGCCCCTTGCTTTAGCTACTGTTATCTAGTATGCTAAATATTTTCATAAAAAACAGATAAAACACCCAAGTGAAAAATCAAGGTGATTTACAAAGATGAGGAGGACACATCCCGAAAGCATGATGGTGTACTTAATACGTGCACATGCTAACAGAAAGGAATGAGGTGGGTAGCTAGCTAAGTGTGTCATTGTAGCAAAGCATTTATAAACAAAAAATCAGAACTCTTAAAATGTATATTATCTATACAATAGGCCTGACATATTACCTCTTTCAAGGAGCTTTCCATTTTGATAGGGTTATTTTCCTGATAAAACCTTAAGGCCTACCTATAATAATTAAAATAATTAAAAAACAACTCTGCATCGCTGCCCAGTCTGGCATGAGTGGCGTGTTTAGCATCCCCTGTGGCTCTGCAAGCGCAGATAGGGTATTCTCCGCTGCAGGCACCATTGCATGTGCCTGAAGCCAGACTCTGGCCAAACTCATGTTTCTAAAACATTATTCAAAGCATTTTTAGTTTAATTTGTATTTCATTCTAAGTACGGCACAGCCTATATGCACAATGTTGTTTAAATGCTGAGCGCTATAATGTTCTTGCAAATGCTTCACAATGTATTTCTTTGTAGGCTATAGCCTTGAAATCATTGAAATAATAGGCTAATAATATAGCTTAAATAATAAATGTTTGTTCTTTCTTACATCTTGCC
The DNA here is from genome assembly GCF_057628025.1 of Oncorhynchus mykiss. Taxonomy (NCBI): domain Eukaryota; kingdom Metazoa; phylum Chordata; class Actinopteri; order Salmoniformes; family Salmonidae; genus Oncorhynchus; species Oncorhynchus mykiss. The sequence continues at coordinate 85,945,845 of NC_143022.1, read as the reverse complement.
CAAACTGGATGCATGCGTGCGTCAGCGTGCACCATCGTGCGCAAATTGATTTTGTCCCTCCACACCAAACGGGATCACGACACGTTGAAATATCAAAACAAACTCTGAACCAATTATATTATTTTGGGGATAGATCAAAACGTATTAAACATTTATGGCAATTTAGCTAGCTAGCTTGCAGTTGCTAGCTACTTTGTCCTATTTAGCTAGCTAGCTTTCTGTTGCTAGCTAATTTGTCCTGGGATATAAACATTGAGTTGTTATTTTACCAGAAATGTACAAGGTCCTCTACTCCGACAATTAATCCACACATAAAACGGTCAACCGAATCGTTTCTAGTCATCTCTCCTCCTTCCAGGCTTTTTCGTTTTTGGACTTTATATGGCGTTTGGCAACTTTCATAATAAGGTGAATTAACACAACTGACATCAATTCATCTTTCAATCACCCACGTGGGTAAAACCAATGAGGAGATGGGTTCTCACCCATCAATCACCCACGTGGGTATATGCTTCTTAAAGCCAATGAAGAGATGGGAGAAGCAGGACTTGCATCGCGTTCGGCACCACAAATAGAAGCAACTTCTATTTTAGTGGCTGGCAACGCAGACGCTCATTGGCGCAGGAGCAGTGTGGGTGCAATGATATAATAACATGTATGTGTACATTTATTTTGTAATGCTCGCACACGTGACGCTTCCGGTTTGGGCAGCGTGTTAGGCTACCTGTCTGTCTGACCTATTTAGAATGTTTTGATGCTGTTTCATACGACAAGTAACTTATCTCAAATGATGAGTGCTGCTTACAGTCAACTTTTCGTGTTGTTTATTAAATTACTCTTTATTCAAATCATATGGTTTGGTTTCAATAGTTTAGCTCACATGCTCTGGCCATAGAAAAGCATTGAATAACACATTTAGAAATAGCAAAAAAGACAGTCAAAAAACAAATGATAAAGAATAAGGTTTTAAAGTGTCTGTCCCATATCTAGAAGATATAAGAAAGATAAAGAAATATTTTAGTTTTTTTGACACATATTTAACCTCTTATTTTTGTTGGGACAAAACTACCTCCATATTCCATTTGTTTGTCCGGGTTACCTTCAGACGAGTCCCGTGGGACTTGTGGGGGTCGTAGAGTAAAACGGAGAACATCATCGTATTCCTGAGAGTCTCCCATTTTCATTGTTGGTAGTTTGTGGGCCAAACCATCCGGACACTACAGACGTTTTCATGAGGAGGCGGATGCGGTAGCTTAAATTGACAGATTTTTATATTATGTTATTTAGAGTGCCGCACGGGTGTGTCAATGAACTATTAAGGAATTTAAATAGCCAAAGTGATTAGTCACAGGAATCAGAACTAATAAAGCCAATGCAACTACCTGTTTTACAAACGGTAGGCCTACCACATGGATGGTCATTCATAAAATTCCATTGCGTGCCGACATGGTAGTAAGCTAGTAAGCACGGACAGACGCTAACGTTTCTTTTTGTAATTTACAAACAGTAGGCCTACCGCATAGATGGGCGTTCATAAATAATGTCAGGCAACACTGTAGGCTACACCCCAGTAAGCACGGACCAATGCCGATGCCTTTTGGACACATGGTTTTGGTGCAGTCCGGACCGGCCTTGATTTCCATATTCACAGACGTTGGCTTTTGGTCCGGTCAGGACCAAATCTGAACCAGTCATAGAAGTCTATTGTTTGGCTCGGTCCGGACTGGACCGGCCTTGATTTGGCCCAAACATCCATAAATGACATATTTCTAACTTTCATTCAGAACTGAAAATTAACCATATTTCAACGTCCAGAAAATAAGTATGTTTCAACATCCGGAAAATACGCCTTTTTTCAACTTTCAGTCAGAACCTAGATTGAACGTTTGGAAAATACTATTTTAGACATCTTTTCAACGTCATTGTGCTTACTGGGACTATTCTAGTTTAGCGGTGGCAGCAATTTTTTGGTCTTGCCCTGGGACGGCAGAACGGCCATCACCGGGCTTGCAGAGAACAAACAACATTAGTTTTTATGACATCATCACTGTGCAACCCTTTGGCAATGACCTGTATCTCTGACTGTCATCCTTGTTCCTGTTCTTGTATGTGTGTGTGTGTGTGTGTGTGTGTGTGTGTGTGTGTGTGTGTGTACTGTATACACATGTCCCTACCTGTATCTCTGGTAGTCATCCTCATCCTTGTCCAGGCTGACCAGCTGGTTGGGACAGGCCTCGTTTCCCAGCAGGCTGAGGTACTGCAGCGACGGAGTTGCCTCCGCCAAGTGTTCCAGCAGTGCCTCGATGTCAGTCAGGTGTCAGAGGTCAAGGCTGCTAATTACATTAGCATTTACCCCCCCCCCAGCTTCAGAAAGCTAGTCACAGGCAATGGGTTGCTGTGAGAGAGCAGATAAAAATTTAAGGCTCAGAGGCATTTATTTGTCTGTTTCTCTGTATTTTCCCTCTCTCTCTCTCTCTTTCTACCCTGCCATCTTTCTTCCTCTCTCCCTTCTCTCTTGCTCTCTCCATTTATTCTTCTCTCCCTCTCTCCTCAACCCCCCCCCCCCCCCCCACAGGTGGCCGGGTGGGGAGCGTTAAAACATTGACAAAATGATGGATGCCCTGTGGTTCAAACGGTCCATGATTCGCAGAGCCGTAGCCAACACCAAATGTGGAAAAAAAGCTACCAGCCTCCCAAACAGGCACAGTCATCACTAATACATTCACTTCATTGGAAAATTGAGCCCAAAGTGTCAAAATGAAAGCGCACTAATGCAGTGGTGGAGTGTGTAAAATGGCACAGCTCCACATCAAGATGTGGTCTAATTGGGGCATTAGCATGTGCAGGCCACTTCACCTCTCTTTCGCTCTCTTTCTCCCTCACCCCCTCTCTATCCCCCTCTCTCTCTTTCTTTCTTTCTCACTCTCTGCTTCAGAGCAGTTGACACGCACTTCAAGGAGGCCCAGTTTTAATGTTGACACGGTAGTTGTGTGTTTGCATCATTACCCTGTAGATGGATCTACTGGGGAGGCTACCAGGGACAAACAGGACACGTAGTTAGGCTGGGTTCTTAACGCTAAGGGAGGAAGTTGTAACATTTTCTGTCTGATCATAAGCAGTGTAATATTGCAGTGTCTGGATTTGAGTGTGAGTGCTTACGGTTTACTATGAGGAAGGTATACAGGTATGGAGCTGTTTAATCATTGATCTCAAAATATACATGTAACTGGAAATGTATACAGAGTTACAATAATGACTGCATGTTTGGTTTTCATATGTTAAATGTTCTAGTGTCTTGTTTCAACATATTTATTTTGTTGAGGTTTCCAGTTTTGCACCCTACTGTTTATGAGTTATTATACTAGTGGTTCATTTGTCAATGTTTGTAGTTGGTTATACTACTAATACATATATTATATATTGCTCTTTCTCAAAGATATGCTCAGAAGTTCCTCTCTTTCCATTTTCTTCCTCAACATATCGACACAGACCCTGCTGTCTTATATCCCTGTTTCCACTAGAGGTCCCCGTGGCGTAGAAACTAGTCTGTGGGGTCTGAGGTACCAAGACCCACATGCCTTTAACACTGCTTTTACATGTACTACAAATACCCCAGAGGCCTTTCAGAGAGATAGAGAACACAGAGATACAGAAGCACAACAACAGGTGCATTCGTAAATTCACTCTGCCTATCTCCTCCGATTTCAGAGTACTCTCGTCAGTGAGCCAGAGCGCAGAATAACTGATGAATTTACAAATGCTCAACACCAGTTGAATGTGGCCGGTGTCGGTAAATGTCAGTACAAAAAATAGTAATTCAATTATTTCCAGCAGCACAGTTACAGTCACCAACGCTCTGGATAACATGAAAACAGCCTAACCAGCTCTGCTAGGGTGAGTAAAATGGTCAGAGTGAGGTGTTATCTGTCTCATTTGGGTCTGGAAGTAGTTAGCAAGCTAGCCAACATTAGCCAGTTTACTTGGGTGCTTGACTGCCGTTGTGAGGTCAGAATGCTTGGATCAACCGTACTCCTTGGCCAGAGCGTCCAGTGTCCGCTCTGAACACACCCAAAGACTAATGTTCTTACAGTTCTATGAAGTAGCCAATACTACAGAATGACACAGAGAATGAGTGCTTCGCTTGAAAGGATATTTGGTTCTTATTGAGTGTCAGGGTGTGGAGGGTGGGTAACCTGGGCAACTGGAGGTCGTTTCCGAGCAGATTGTTGTCGACGACCAGTTCTTCCAGCCCAGTGAACGCTTTCAGGCCAGCCAGTGACCTGCAATGATAAAGCGAGAGAAAGAGAGAGAGAGAGAGAGAGAGAGACACAGAGAGAGAGACACAGAGAGAGAGACAGAGAAAGAGAGAGACAGAGAGAAGAGAAAAATGATACGGCTCTAAATCTGTGCAGACGGCCATTATGTGCAGAAATAAATATTTCAGCCTCCCTCTTTTCACGCGTCAGCAGAGACAGGGAGAGTTTTGTCAGGGGCCTGTCAGAGAGGGAATGAGGAGAATTAGTGGTGCTGAGTTCCCCTGGCATGGCCTGGACCCGGGACTCAGCGGCGAAGGGCTTCCTTCACAACGCTGGCAGGATGAGGGATGGGGGTCACCAGTGAGTAGCCAGGATTCAAAACAAAAGGCTTCAGAAATGTGGCGGGCAGGATGAATTTGTCAATGTCTTGTGTCTGGAGGTGCCTGGTTTGGCCTGACCCCAACCCTCCATTCCCAAGACAAATCACTCTGTCACACTTCACCTTCATTCCACGGACACAAATTTAACTTGTCATCCATCATCATCACAGCCCGACCAGCCGAATACAGAATACACACTCCCACAATCACAGGCTGAATGGAAATGGAAACTTTTTTGAAAACTGTGATGGGGGTTGGTTTAACACCAAAGCATTTTTAGTTAAAGTGTTTTTTTTATAATTTGTTTTTGTGAAGGACTGCAGAACCCTCTGATGCACATACATTGATTTTACGCACTCACACACAAACACAAACACACACACACACACAGAGAGAAGTGGCATAAAGATGATGGAGAGCAGTGTTCAGGGTAATGTTAGGGGGATTGCAGAGTTCAACCCTTGTTGAAGGTTTATAAAGCCAGTGTTGTATAATCCCTCACACTACACACCCTGTCAGCCCACTATGTTAATCATGTGTTCAGGCCATCCTATCAGCCCACTATGTTAATCATGTGTTCAGGCCATCCTGTCAGCCCACTATGTTAATCATGTGTTCAGGCCATCCTGTCAGCCCACTATGTTAATCAAGTGTTCAGGCTATCCTGTCAGCCCACTATGTTAATCATGTGTTCAGGCCATCCTGTCAGCCCACTATGTTAATCATGTGTTCAGGCCATCCTGTCAGCCCACTATGTTAATCAAGTGTTCAGGCTATCCTGTCAGCCCACTATGTTAATCATGTGTTCAGGCCACCCTGTCAGCCCACTATGTTAATCAAGTGTTCAGGCTATCCTGTCAGCCCACTATGTTAATCATGTGTTCAGGCCATCCTGTCAGCCCACTATGTTAATCATGTGTTCAGGCCACCCTGTCAGCCCACTATGTTAATCAAGTGTTCAGGCCATCCTGTCAGCCCACTATGTTAATCAAGTGTTCAGGCCACCCTGTCAGCCCACTATGTTAATCATGTGTTCAGGCAATCCTGTCAGCCCACTATGTTAATCAAGTGTTCAGGCCATCCTGTCAGCCCACTATGTTAATCAAGTGTTCAGGCCACCCTGTCAGCCCACTATGTTAATCATGTGTTCAGGCCATCCTGTCAGCCCACTATGTTAATCATGTGTTCAGGCCACACTGTCAGCCCACTATGTTAATCATGTGTTCAGGCTATCCTGTCAGCCCACTATGTTAATCAAGTGTTCAGGCCACCCTGTCAGCCCACTATGTTAATCATGTGTTCAGGCCATCCTGTCAGCCCACTATGTTAATCATGTGTTCAGGCCACACTGTCAGCCCACTATGTTAATCATGTGTTCAGGCTATCCTGTCAGCCCACTATGTTAATCATGTGTTCAGGCCATCCTGTCAGCCCACTATGTTAATCATGTGTTCAGGCTATCCTGTCAGCCCACTATGTTAATCATGTGTTCAGGCCATCCTGTCAACCCACTATGTTAATCATGTGTTCAGGCCATCCTGTCAGCCCACTATGTTAATCATGTGTTCAGGCCATCCTGTCAGCCCACTATGTTAATCATGTGTTCAGGCCATCCTGTCAGCCCACTATGTTAATCATGTGTTCAGGCCATCCTGTCAACCCACTATGTTAATCATGTGTTCAGGCCATCCTGTCAGCCCACTATGTTAATCATGTGTTCAGGCCACCCTGTCAGCCCACTATGTTAATCATGTGTTCAGGCCATCCTGTCAGCCCACTATGTTAATCATGTGTTCAGGCCATCCTGTCAGCCCACTATGTTAATCATGTGTTCAGGCCATCCTGTCAGCCCACTATGTTAATCAAGTGTTCAGGCCATCCTGTCAGCCCACTATGTTAATCAAGTGTTCAGGCCATCCTGTCAGCAAAACATGTTAATGTGTCCAGACTGACTTCATTGACATTGAAACCTGGCTGAGAAGAACATTACAATAGGACTACTTTCTCACATGACTGTAATTTCTATTCATCATTAGAAAAAATAGGAACTTAAGATGTAACACATTCTTTAACAACCACGTTTAAAGTGAGATAAAAAAAAAAACTATATTAGTGAACATAGTGATATTTCTGATGAAGCGATGTACCTTCTGGTAGGGCTAGTGTCTGTGACTTCATCTATAGAAATATAACAATTATCATGACAATAGCAAGTTGGTTAGAGTGGTGGGCCAGTAACCAAAAGGTTGCTGGATCGAATCCCTGAGCTGACACGGTACAAATCTGTCCTTCTGCCCCTGAACAAGGTCCCCTGTTCCCCGGTAGGCCGTCATTGTAAATAAAAAATGGTTCTTAACTGACTTGCCTAGTTAAATAAAGGTTAAATAAAAAATAAAACAAATGTAAAGTGTGGGGAGAAAGAGAGAACACATTCAAACTGGCCTTAAAGAAGAAAAACTACAAGGTACGATGCCAAACTAAGACTTAGAACATCAGACTGTATTCCCATTGAAATCATCCCCATGTGTGTGTGTTAATGCATACATACCTGCGTGTGTGTCTATAATAGAGTAGGGTCTGTACTCCTGTGTGTTGCATTGTGAACTGCTTGGTTAAAAGAAGCTGCATGGCACAGAGGTTGTTTTCATGTCACCACTGCTGTGTGCACCGGCCGATCTAATCAACTAAATTCACAGCAAGGGGAGAGTAGAGCACAGCACAGCTACCTAATCCCATCCTGGTGGTGTGTGTGCATGTGTGTGCGTGTGTGTGTGTGTGTGTGTGTGTGTGTGTGTGTGTGTGTGTGTGTGTGTGTGTGTGTGTGTGTGTGTTTGACAATACTTGTGGGGACCTGGAGTCCCCACAAAAATAGCAAACAAACAAAAATTTGACCAACAGGGGACATTTTGTTAGTCCCCACAAGTTGAAATGCTATCTCTATGGAGTTTAGAATTAGTGTTAGAATTAGGTTTGGGATTAGGAGCTAAGGTTAAGTTTAGGGTTAGGTTTAGGGCTAGTGGTTAGGATTTTGAATGTGACTGAATTGTGTCCCCCCACAAGGTTAAATGTGTGTGTGTGTGTGTGTGTGTGTGTGTGTGTGTGTGTGTGTGTGTGTGTGTGTGTAGGGGGATACAGTATGAGGATTTACTTGAATTGTCTCCAGCTTTTGTTTATTTTATTTAACTAGGCAAGTCAGTTAAGAACAAATTCTTATTTACAATGACGGCCTACCTTTCCCTGGCGCTCTCTGCAGATTCCCCTAACACCAACATCTGGTTTCATTACCTTTCTAAGAGCCTAGTTTTAATATAGAGAACAGAGTGAATGCAATTTAGTTAAAAACATAACCAGTCCTCTTTAGTTTTTTACGACAACTAATGAACATAATTTAAGTCCCAAAGCTCTTATGGTTGGGTAAAATGGAAAACACACACGTGCACAACGCACACACGTGCACAACGCACGCAGGCACGCACGCACGCACGCACGCACACACACACACACGCACGGGTGTGGAAAGGAGAGGACAGAGGAGAAAGGAGGCAAAACTAGGAAACGAGAGGCTACACTAGGAGACATGATGGGAAGCAAGAGGCCAGACGAGGAGACAGGAGGCCAGACGAGGATGCATAAGAAGAGATAGGAGAACATAAGAGGAGACAGGATCCAGGAGAGGAGACATGAGAGGAGACTGGAGAGGAGACTGGCGAGGAGACAGGAGGCCAGATGAGGAACCAGGACAGGAGACATACCTGTGACCCAGAGAGGTGTAGACAGAGACAGAGGCATCTGGATCAGTAGTTTAATACTAATGCAGACACACTGATTGATAAACCACCACTGACAGCCCCGCGGAGGGAAGAAAACCCTCTGTGATTATTGGCTGAAATGTCAGTCACTCCTGCCAATGGCGTAGGTCCATCTCATGTAAAATGTCTTTAAGCAAGGAATGACAGTAGGATAATAGCCTCAGATCTTCTACATCTTTCCACTTCTCTCTTTATGTGTCAGAATAAATCACAGTTGGCATTTTTAGTAGTGTTTAGGATTAGAGGTCAACTGAGGAGACAACCTAACATATATATCCATTCCCTCACAGAGTCCAAACATAACCCAGGACAATCCTAATGAAGACCAGTCACACAGGTAAAGAAAAATCCCCACAGTTATAGAGGACACTCTATATTCACTTTACTAGTGGATCCAATCTGTAGAGAACCAGATAGATATTTTCAGAACTCTGGTCTGCCTGAGTAGAAAAACAAAACTAAGAGAAGAACACTGAAAAGTCAAGACAGGCCACAGCCTTAGGCCCCGTTTTAAAGTTAGAGGGCCTGTGTGGTGTCACTTCTAAGCTATTGGTGGTGGTGTAGATTCTGGCGAAGTCATCTCTCTCTTCCAGTAAGACGGCTGCGGACTGGCGAGCAAAATGACACACTGTTCAGAGAGCAACAGATAAATGTTTGATGAATTGGCCAATACTGGGGCAGTGATGGCCTTCATACGTGCATAATGGTCTAGCTGCAGCACACTTCAGATAGCCTGCCATGATAAGGCAGAGTAATGAACGGGAGAAGGGAAAAGTAGGATCCGGATGGGTTTTAATAAATGTAATAAGAAAAACTAATGGAAAGAGATGGAGAGATGTCTGGGAGAGGAAAGACAAGAAGGAACAGAAACGTCCATCTGTCCATCAGGCTGAATAGTCGATTAGGCTTCATTGGGCGATCACGTCACTCTGGGAGCAATTGGCTGACCTGTGACTAAAGCAGGTACAGTCAGTTGGGGCTTGGCAATTGGATTGCAGAGTTGCAACGGGCTTTGCTATTGAACAACAACAGAACTACACGTCACACCATAACAACAGTTCCCTGGCAATGTGTCTGTGTGTGAAAACACAACAGATCCAATGGGAGGAACATTGTGATGACTATATGCCCTGAACACCCATCACGACCCACCTACTCCCATCCAAACACACTGGAGGCAGGCGTCAGTCACTACAGGATGGTGGTCATTATCCCCCACCCCACTTCCAGGACACACATATAGCTCTCCCCTCTCTCTCTCCATCCTCCCGGGATACATGTCAATTCACACGTTAGAGGATTACACGTTGTTTCCTACCCATGCTGCTGTGAATGACTGCTAATGAGGAGGCTAATCATTGGGGTACATGTGGAGCGGATTGGTAAATCCTTCCTGAACGGGTTTTATGCGCTTAATTTGCTTTGAATAAGACACAGTCAGTGTCTGATGATGTCATACACGTAAAGGCATTGCCAACTACAAAGACCCTGATTAGAGGTGAGAGAGGTTCACACTGAAGTTAACGTAGGGTTACATGTGCAAATAAAACAGATTCAATTGTATACGGCACATTGTCTTAGGCTGAAATAGTCTATGCATTAATCATTTCACAAAATCAACATCAATTGAACCTTAATGAGTTTGATTATAACACTTGAAATGATATTCAAAAGGAGAAGCACTACCAACATGTCATTTTTTAATTGGTCAAAAAGTGTGTGATAAGCTTTTATCAACCAATAAGATGGAAGGGAAGTTGGTAGCATATAAATACCAGAAAACTTTACAAATGTATGAACAACGGTCAAACTGTCAGTAAGGATAAAGTACTAGAAAACATATTTGGATTAAAGCAAACAAAGTAAGGATTTTAAAAAGCCTAGTAGTTGGACTAATAGCACAGATACATGTACAAACTGTCAGTAAGGATAAAGTACTAGAAAACATATTTGGATTAAAGCAAACAAAGTAAGGATTTTTAAAAAGCCTAGTAGTTGGACTAATAGCACAGATACATGTACAAATAGAAGGCTACATGTCTGTGAATGAGTCCACACAAATAGCTTAGGACTGTCACATTTTATTTAGGTAAAACAGTCACGTCATTTTACAAGTACACATTTTTATGTTGAGTCAATTTACAACAATCAATCAATCAAATGTTAACACATTTTATTTAAAACAAGTCTAATCAATGTACAAGTAGGCTGAAAAGAGAATGATATTCTGATAGATATGTTCAGGCCTTGAATAGTTGTTTTCCCTCTATTGGACTAGGCCAGTACTTCCCAAACTGTTTCACTCAGCCCCCTTCCATCATTCACTAACCATTCCTCTAATCATTCCTCTTCATGTTGTATGGTCTCAGTGCTTGCAGCACAGCAACGTTTCTTGTGAATGTTAGTATTGAATGATTAGTTGTCTCTTCATATGACAAATGCTTTCATCCCTCTGTGAGACTGAGCCGAAAATCAATTCTTAGATGCCATCTTTGTCGTTATGTAGCTACATCAGTGCTGCACACACACACACACACACACACACACACACACACACACACACACACACACACACACACACACACACACACACACACACACACACACACACACACACACACACACACACACACACACACACAAAACCATAAAACCAAAGCTTCCTTCATGTCTCTGTCAGTTTACATATGACCCCATCATTACATTATTCACTTCAGTGTTGTCAACATCTTCCACATTAGGCCTGAGCCAGTTCAACTAGCATCTCCCAGCCTTGTGTATGCCTCAACGTTCACCTAATAGCAAATAATCACGAGAGGCCTGTCACTGCATGGCAGATGATGGATGGGCTTTGATGGACGACCCTGCCACAGCCATGTCCACTAATGCATCTATAGGATAGACCACACGAAAGCCTTTCATCCTAGACAAAGACAGATGCACACAGACACGCAAGCACAAATACAATTACACACACACACACACACACACACCTGGGCTAGTTCTCTCCAGGGTATGATGATTACACTGCCCCCTATTGTTCTCAGTATTAACATGCAAACTACACGACTATCTTTGATCTCTCACTCGCTGACACAAATCCTTTCAAGCCCCAATGTTTCCCTCCAAAGGTAATTAGAGCTAATTAAAAAGTTTTGAAAGCAGTCGAAGGGTGCTGTTGATGCCTCCGCCAACCACCCTACACTCCTATTTAAATTACCCATCAGCCCCCTACCAGAGTCCTGAGAATGTGTTTGTCAGTTGTGTTCCTGCCGTGTGATTGCTGTGAGGACTACGACACCAGTCTGACTAAAACCGGTGTGTGGAAGTCATGTAGGAACCTGCTATCTCAGTGAGGGGGTCTAACTGGTACCGGTGGTACTTCCTTCTAACAAACCGGTGCTCTACGGGAGCAATACAAGATGTTGGTAACAGTAGAACGACAAATAGAACCGGTGTGGTCTCTGATTGCTAAACTGGTGCTTGATTGAGGCTTGTAAACTATAGCTGTAATTAGATTGAAGATTTCAATATATTTATATACAGTACTGGTCAATAGTTTGGACACACCTACTCATTCCAGGGTTTTCTTTATTTTTACTATTTTCTACATTGTAGAATAATAGTGAAGACATCAAAACTATGAAATAACACATATGGAATCATGTAGTAACCAAAAACATGTTAAACAAATCAAAATATATTTTATATTTGAGATTCTTCAAAGTAGCCAACCTTTGCCTTGATGACAGCTTTGCACACTCTTGGCATTCTCTCAACCAGCTTCATGAGGTAGTCACCTGGAATGAATTTTAAATAACAGGTGTGTCCAGGTACTGTATATATGTTAAACACAACATCACGTAGTATTATTATTATCATACAAAGTACATACCATATTGAATTAGCATACCGTATTATACCAAACTAACACAAGTTGAACTGAGTTCAACATAATTTATGAACATATTTGTAATTAAACGTAGCCTGGTTTGGTGTGTAATCATCAGAGTGATCAAGACAACAATTCACTGCTCTGCATCTTCACCAGTATGGTAGTCCCACCCACCATCCCCCCATCCTGCTCCCTTCTTCAACCTGTTATTATCATATAATTAGCTGTCGTTCCAGTGTATCATTAAGAGGTTCGCTAAGTGTCAGGTACAGCAGCGTCTTAGGAAATGACAAGGGGAAAGCAATATCGTTCCACAATGTTACGGCATGGTAATTACATCTACAGCATCAGGAGTGGGCAGGGACAGAAGTGATAATTAGACTAGTAGTCATACTAATTAAAACCTCTATATACCCCCCCCCCCCGTTTTATCTGTACTTCCCTTTTATGAAGGAATATACTGTAGTTATTCATGCTTAAATGAAGATGTACCCTAAAGGGTAAATGAGCGGTACACAACTAAGCTACATTCCTTGTGGGTGTGATTGAATCCAGCCTTAGTTGAGTGATTAAAGGTTTGATTTCTTTCAGCTGTCAGCCAAATTATGTTAACGTAAGTATATGTTTGTAGCTGATATATACTATCCATATGTGTGTGGTGAGTGCTTGTGAGATACCATGTCGCTGCATCTACAAGAACAAGAAATACAGGACAACCTGTCTACCAATCTACATCTCTCAACTGGTTGTCTTGGTCTCGTTTTACACCGTACACAGAGATAATAGAACATGTCACTTCACAAGACCGTTTGAAATGGAATGACAACCTCGAATTCAAATGTTACATTATAACTGACATCTTTGTGCATGTATAATTGGCAGCGTATCCCAGTTAGGACTTACATATTTATCGTTCCGCCGGAGATGCTCAAAGCCGCGGACAGATAGGAGATTTTGATGGCACAACAGTCCAATGTGGGGAAAAATAGAACTGTACGTCAACTGTCGCTCTGTCAAGTGAAGTATTTTGTCACAATGAGCTTGAGAATAAACATGATTAGACACGGCAAACCAAACGGGTGTTGTTACGTTGGAAGCTCTGTCTGTAGTGGTAAAAAAAATACAGCATCTTAATGAAGATGGAGAAGCCCTTCACACCAACTGGCAGACACTTGGCATGATGGGTGGATTAACAACACCGCAACATTATGGAGGACAAAGTTTACAAGGAAGTCACATTCCCTAATCATCACAGGACCTTGATACAAAAGCAAAGAAAACTATTGCCCAATCTCCAGAGTTACCTGTCCATCTCTGTTAGAGTGTTTGTGTACTTTTCAAAAGCCTTCACTGAAAATAATTGGGGCATGTGGTTGCTTTCTCAATGCAATGTGGTATTCAGATCAAGACGTGCTTTTCTCTGAAGATCGAAGAGGAGAAGGCCTAGTGTACCTGCGCTTGTGGTTTCTTTTTTTCGGAAGATGGCCTTAGTAGCACCCTGGCATGACAATGTAAAGGGAGGCATGTGATCATTTATCTGCATAACGCTAACAATGGATGCTAGCTTTTCTCTCTCTCTTCCCCCCCACCCTCTCTCCTTCTGTCCCCCTCCCTCCCTCCTTCCCTACTTTCTCACCGCTGCTGGGCCATTACCTCTACAGAGTGGGGCTCATTAAAGAAGGCAAGTCTGGTCAAATCCTTCTGTAATTCGGTGGAGGTGAATTGCTGTCAACATCATTAACCGTCATTTCCAAACTCACTTCACTACTTATAAAGTGTTCTTTATTGTGTAATGATCCAAATCTCTCTGGAAATCGCCCCTCTTCAAAGGGCCTGGAGGACATACCACCCACCCAGCCGCCTGCCTGGCTGCCTGGCTGAGGTTGACATGTCAGAGGCCCCGGCAGATTAAACCTGGCTCTATCATTACGGGAACCTCTTTCTGTTTAAACGCAGAGGGCGTTTCATCCTGCGCTCCAACTAACAGGTAACGTTACTCAGACCAGGCCTAGCATGAAGAGAAGGAGGGAAGATAGGAGAGAAATAGAGAGAGGGGAAGACAAGAAAAGGAAATATTTAGGTTTTTGAACACATCTGTAGAATTGACTTATTTTTATTTATTTATCCGTTATTTTACCAGGTAAGTTGACTGAGAACACGTTCTCATTTACAGCAACGACCTGGGGAATAGTTACAGGGGAGAGGAGGGGGATTAATGAGCCAATTGTAAACTGGGGATGGTGACCGTGATGATATGAGGGCCAGATTGGGAATTTAGCCAAGACACCGGGGTTAACACCCCTACTCTTATGATAAGTGCCATGGGATCTTTAATGACCTCAGAGACTCAGGACACCCATTTAACGTCCCATCGAAAGACGGCACCCTACACAGGGCAGTGTCCCCAATCGCGGCCCTGGGGCATTGGGATATTTTTTAGACCAGAGGAAAGAGTGCCTCCTACTGGCCCTCCAACACCACTTCCAGCAGCATCTGGTCTCCCATCCAGGGACTGACCAGGACCAACCCTGCTTAGTTTCAGAGGCAAGCCAGCAGTGGTATGCATGGTGGTATAAATAATGACTTAATGTATGAAGCATTTACTAAGTTTTGTCTTATTCATCACAAGGAGATGGGAGGTTCTGGACAAACTGACATTTTCTTTCTCTGGATCCATTTGAATGGTGTTTACTGATAGCTCAGGCATCTGATTAAGCATCATTTGGACAGACTGGCTCCATAGCAAATTAGCCTGAGAGCTGGCCTGCTTGTCATGCCATGAGCTGTCCACTGAGTCACTGTCTTGGGGAAAAGGCCCTTTTGTGCGGCTGCAATTGTGTGTTCCCCGGTGCCCAGTGTCACGCTATGAGATGTCCTCCAAGCCTTGTGTTGGGGAAAGCCCCTTTTGAACGGCGGCCATTGTGTGTCCCCGGTGCCCAGTGTCACGCTATGAGATGTCCTCCACGCCTTGTGTTGGGGAAAGCCCCTTTTGAACGGCGGCCATTGTGTGTCCCCGGTGCCGAGTCCCCCGCCAGGCAGGGACATAGAGACAGTACAGCAGGGGAAAGCTTCTCAGGGATCTAAGACTCTACCGTAAATCTTCAAATGATTTAGCCAAACAAAGAGGGCCGCAGGGCCAGAGGAGAGAGGAGACACAGACAACTAGATGAATAAGCAATATCTATTACTGAGCTGACCTGCGAGCCCCCACACCGTGGCACCACATTTCACACCAAATCTCGCCAGATTGGAGTTGACACTCCTGGAGTGGATACACTGGCCCCCTGACTAGGTTAGCTGTCTGAGCCGACGAGTGGAGAGGGAAAGTGAAAAACCACCGAGACGGGGGCCAGCGTTGGAACGAACGGAGGGACGGATGGAAGGAGGGAGCAGCTATGAATGAAAAATCACACATAATAGGTCTTGGTTGGTTTTAAAGTGAGACAAAAATGGCTCAATTTGAACATTTAGGCTCTCTGAATGGTCCTGGGTGATCTACATGAGGAACATGCGAGGGGACAAGCGCGTCAGCCCCCTGATCAGGACACTATCAAGAGTACCAAGCTGGACGTCCAACAGGCTTACCAGTGAACCAGTGAGTGGGCTGCTCTTAAAACCTTGTTTCAGCGTCCCTCTCGGCTTTGGCTTTGCCCCTTGAAAAGCGATGCCTCCCTCCCTCCTTCCCTTCCTCCACCCATACCCTTTTCACTTTGTCATACTATCCCTCCCCCTACTTTGTATACACACAATGGTCAAAATAAACACAGCGCTCATATTTGTTCAACACATTGTTAGCCTAAAGGTAGCCACACAAAACGTTATTCCCCATATAAATCGAATCTGATTCTATGGTATTCACTAACAGTATTAACATTACCCCATAATAAATATATATTGACATAACTAGGGCATCTTTTTAAACTTAGTGGTTACTGTTAGTAATAAAAGCATATTTCTTTATAAAAGTTTTTTTTTCACCTTGATGGAAACCACTTTCAGAGGTAAGAGACGGTGTTCGGGAGGTGAGAAGAGATCGCACGACCTCATCACAGTGAGTCAATACAGCGTTAATTAATCTAATAACAATCCGCCCTGAAAAACAGGCCCTGAACTGACAAGAAGACATCCAGTATAGCAGAGAAGCAGACACCCAGAGCAGAACATTCACACATTGCCTAAGATCACAGGCTCTGAACAGAGAGCCGTCTTAAGCAGCCACCAATTAGCTGAAGGGGAATGAGAAAATATGTCTCAGGTTCATGGACCAAGCGTGAAACTCCATGATATGGCATGGCAGACAAAAACACAGCTGATCTTTTTATAGCCACCGGTGTGTGTGCGGTGTGTGGGGGGGGGGGGTTTAAATAAAAGAACAGAGAATATTTTTGGAAGAGCTGTATTGTTGAGTGTTTGAGACCAACCGTGCTTCACAGTTGGGATGATGTTCTTCGGCTTGCAAGCCTCCCCCTTTATCCTCCAAACATTACGATGGTCATTATGGCCAAACATTCTTTTTCTGTTTCATCAGAGGACATTTCTCCAAAAAGCACCATCTTTGTATCCATGTGCAGTTGCAAACCGTAGGCTTTTTGATGGCGGGTTTGGAGCAGTAGCTTCTTCCTTGCTGAGCGGCATTCAGGTTATGTCAATATAGGACTCGTTTTACTATGGATATAGATACTTTGGTACCTGTTTTCTCCAGCGTCCTTTGCTGTTGTTCTGGGATGATTTGCACTTTTCGCACCAAAGTACGTTCATTTCTAGGAGACGGAACGTGTCTCCTTCCTGAGCGGTATGTTGACTGCGTGGTCCCATAGTGTTTATACTTGCGTACTGTTGTTTGTACAGATGAACGTGGTACCTTCAGGTGTTTGGAAATTGCTCCCAATGATGAACCAGACTTGTCGAGGTCTACAATTTTTTTCTGAGGTCTTGGCTGATTTCTTTTGATTTCCCCGTGATGTCAAGCAAAGAGACACTGAGTTGGAAGATAGGACTTGGAATACATCCACAGGTACACCTCAATTGACTCAAATTATGTCAATTAGCCCATCAGAAGCTTCTAAAGCCATGACATCATTTTCTGGAATTTTCCAAGCTGTTTAAAGGCACAGTCAACTTAGTGTATGTAAACGTCTGACCCATTGGAATTGTGATACAGTGAATTATAAGTGAAATAATCTGTCTGTAAACAATTGCTGGAAATATTACTTGTGTCATGCAGGAAGTAGATGTCCTAACCGACTTGCCAAAACTATAGTTTGATGACAAGAATTTTGTGGAGTTGTTGAAAAACGAGTTTTAATGACTCCAACCTAAGTGTATGTAAACTTCCTACTTCAACTGTTAGTAGATGACTAAACAGAACAAAAGCAGAAAAATACTAAGTGCACACTTCCAACATCTAAACAAGTTCAAGTCCAGCAGTCTTTTGAAAGAGTAAGAACATTTCAGTGAGAGAACTCAAAGATGATATCCATTAACGCCAAGATAATTTAATTCATTGCCCTTGACAATCAACCGTACTCTGTCGTTAGATGATGTTGGCTTTCGCCGACTGGACGAGCCCCGGGAACACACTCTTTTTCAGATGTTGCCATACCAGAGTTACACAGTATTGTTGAAATGTACATCTATGAGCTACTTGCTATAGGCATCACTGCTATTAGCTTCATGACTGACATTTGGACCAGCGATGTCAGCCCCACGAGCATTATCAGTCTGACAGCACAGTGGGTCCACGAGGATTTCATACTGAGGAGAGCCGTTATTGCATGCTCAAGAATGTACTGGTTCTCATACAGCTGCTGCCATTTCAATGGGATTTGAGAAGATGTCTTAAACTTGGAAACATGAACACACAATGACTGGAGAAATAAGTTAATCAACTGCATCTGCAGCAGACGTGATACCCTCTGTCATGGCATTGAAACACTCAACAAAACTGCAGACAGATCGTGGGGTTAAAACTTACAAAAGTAATCGAGGCTGTGAACAAGCGATTCAGTGGCATTCTCTCGGAGCCTCTTTACTGTGTCGCACCATGCTCGATGCTAGGTACAAGGACCACTACTTCCATGCTCGATGCTAGGTACAAGGACCGCTACTTCCATGCTCGATGCTAGGTACAAGGACCGCTACTTCCATGCTCGATGCTAGGTACAAGGACCGCTACTTCCATGCTCGATGCTAGGTACAAGGACCGCTACTTCTATGCTCGATGCTAGGTACAAGGACCGCTACTTCCATGCTCGATGCTAGGTACAAGGACCACTACTTCCATGCTCGATGCTAGGTACAAGGGCCGCTACTTCCATGCTCGATGCTAGGTACAAGGACCGCTACTTCCATGCTCGATGCTAGGTACAAGGACCGCTACTTCCATGCTCGATGCTAGGTACAAGGAACGCTACTTCCATGCTCGATGCTAGGTACAAGGACCGCTACTTCCATGCTCGATGCTAGGTATAAGGACCACTACTTCCATGCTCGATGCTAGGTACAAGGACCGCTACTTCCATGCTCGATGCTAGGTACAAGGACCGCTACTTCCATGCTCGATGCTAGGTACAAGGAACGCTACTTCCATGCTCGATGCTAGGTACAAGGACCGCTACTTCCATGCTCGATGCTAGGTATAAGGACCGCTACTTCCATGCTCGATGCTAGGTACAAGGACCGCTACTTCCATGCTCGATGCTAGGTATAAGGACCGCTACTTCCATGCTCGATGCTAGGTACAAGGACCGCTACTTCCATGCTCGATGCTAGGTACAAGGACCGCTACTTCCATGCTCGATGCTAGGTACAAGGACGGCTACTTCCATGCTCGATGCTAGGTACAAGGACCGCTACTTCCATGCTCGATGCTATGTACAAGGAACGCTACTTCCATGCTCGATGCTAGGTACAAGGACCGCTACTTCCATGCTCGATGCTAGGTACAAGGAACGCTACTTCCATGCTCGATGCTATATACAAGGACCGCTACTTCCATGATCGATGCTAGGTACAAGGACCGCTACTTCCATGCTCAATGCTATATACAAGGATCGCTACTTCCATGCTCGATGCTAGGTACAAGGACCGCTACTTCCATGCTCGATGCTAGGTACAAGGACGGCTACTTCCATGCTCGATGCTAGGTACAAGGACCGCTACTTCCATGCTCGATGCTATGTACAAGGACCGCTACTTCCATGATCGATGCTAGGTACAAGGACCGCTACTTCCATGCTCAATGCTATATACAAGGACCACTACTTCCATGCTCGATGCTATGTACAAGGACCGCTACTTCCATGATCGATGCTAGGTACAAGGACCGCTACTTCCATGCTCAATGCTATATACAAGGACCGCTACTTCCATGCTCGATGCTATGTACAAGGACCGCTACTTCCATGCTCGATGCTATGTACAAGGACCGCTACTTCCATGCTCGATGCTATATACAAGGATCGCTACTTCCATGCTCGATGCTATGTACAAGGACCGCTACTTCCATGTTCGATGCTAGGTACAAGGACCGCTACTTCCATGCTCGATGCTATGTACAAGGACCGCTACTTCCATGTTCGATGCTAGGTACAAGGACCGCTACTTCCATGCTCGATGCTAGGTACAAGGACCGCTACTTCCATGCTCAATGCTATATACAAGGATCGCTACTTCCATGCTCGATGCTATGTACAAGGACCGCTACTTCCATGTTCGATGCTAGGTACAAGGACCGCTACTTCCATGCTCGATGCTAGGTACAAGGACCGCTACTTCCATGCTCGATGCTAGATACTAGGACCGCTACTTCCATGTTCGATGCTAGGTACAAGGACCACTACTTCCATGCTCGATGCTAGGTACAAGGACCGCTACTTCCATGCAGACAAGAAACAGGTTTTACGTGAAATGTTACAGACACAGCTGGACAAGATGGAAACGGACACAGTGACAGTGAACACCGACGAAGAGGACCCACGACAGAAGAGGCCATGGACTTCACTGCTTGGCATGTACTGTATGATGAAATCCTGGTTGAGAATGAAACGATTGAACAAATGAACAACGAAACAGCACAGCAAGTAAGTGGAAGAAATAGGTTTTGATTATGTTTTACTGGTAATGGGGACATACGGAACTTTTTGGTCAGTGTGGTGTAACCTTTATTTAACTAGGCAAGTCAGCTAAGAACAAATTCGGCCTATAAATGGTGGCCTACCCCGGCCAAACCCGGACGACGCTGGGCCACTTGTGCGCCGCCTTATGGGACTCTTGGAGGAATCTTGCACTGAGATGCAGTGCCTTAGACCGCTGTGTCCATGTGTGTGTTGACTATTTAACTGTACTAGAATGCTAAAACGGACGCAAAAATGTTAAATATCGGTTATAGGTACCGTTATATCGGTACCGTTTCTTTTGGAAAGGAAAATATTGGCAAAAAATGTTATAACGGTGCATCCCTAGTAACTAGGAAGACACAGGAGAGCAACGAGCTAACCACCATATTAAGATCTCCGTATGTCTCTCTATAAGCCAACAGTGCAGTACAACTCATTACTATCATGCCATTCAGTTGATAGTTATCAATGTGTTTCACAGAAACATTTAAACTAAAGGTTCAAATGTACATGACATTCACGCTCTCAGTAATTGCAAGTTTGTTAATATGACCGATATGAGTATCATTAGCAGGGCTAATAATAGTCTAGAACCACTTTCGCTAAGTGAGAGCACAACGGACTGATATCTGACAGACACATTACGCAATCAGAAAAATGAGTCCGTTACGGAGAGGGGAAAAAAAGAGTAGAAACGTCTGTGTGCATAAAAATCAAAGAGCAATACAAGTCCCAGTGTATCATTGGAATGTTTAACCTTTCTGATAGTACTACAGCATTCACGAATGTGGAACAATGGAGAGGGAACACCTTTCTCAAACAATAAAACCCTTTTACATCTGTACCTGGTACCAGGGCCATTCAAACATAATGATAATGGCTGCTCTCGTTCAGACAGTCAGACCGTCACTCAGTCGATCGCCTTTGCAAATGGA
Source organism: Oncorhynchus mykiss (assembly GCF_057628025.1). NCBI lineage: Eukaryota > Metazoa > Chordata > Actinopteri > Salmoniformes > Salmonidae > Oncorhynchus > Oncorhynchus mykiss. Next base: position 85,924,453 of record NC_143022.1, on the reverse strand, counting down.
AATGTGGAGAAAGGTGGAAGATGGGTAATCATTTTATCTAGTTGACACACATTACAACGGGGGAATTTCAAAAAGCGAAGATGGAAGCTTTCAGGTCAATTATGGTGTCAGGGCTGTCAGCTTGCTATGAAATATATACCTTTGAAGAACACTTTAGTGTCAGAATGAG
>NC_143022.1:84631784-84694284 GCF_057628025.1 Oncorhynchus mykiss | reverse complement strand
GTATGGACTCGTCAGTGAAGAGAACACTGATGGAGGGATTGTGCGTTCCTGGTGTAACTCGGGCAGTTGTTGTTGCCATCCTGTACCTGTCCCGCAGGTGTGATGTTCGGATGTACCGATCCTGTGCAGGTGTTGTTACACGTGGTCTGCCACTGTGAGGACGATCAGCTGTTCGTCCTGTCTCCCTGTAGCGCTGTCTTAGGCGTCTCACAGGACGGACATTGCAATTTATTGCCCTGGCCACATCTGTAGTCCTCATGCCTCCTTGCAGCATGCCTAAGGCACGTTCACGCAGTTGAGCAGGGACCCTGGGCATCTTTTTTTTTGTGTTTAGTAGAAAGGCCTCTTTAGTGTCCTAAGCTTTCCTAACTGTGACCTTAATTGCCTACCGTCTGTAAGCTGTTAGTGTCTTAACGACCGTTCCACAGGTGCATGTTCATTAATTGTTTATGGTTCATTGAACAAGAATGAGAAATAGTGTTTAAACCCTTTACAATGAAGATCTGTGAAGTTATTTGGATTTTTACTAATTATCTTTGAAAGACAAGGTCCTGAAAAAGGGATGTTTCTTTTTTTGCTGAGTTTATGTACTTTTTACTCTCATATATTTTCCCTGACACCCAAAAGTACTTGTTACATTGCGACTGCTCAGGCAGAACAGCAACATGGTCCAATTCAAGCACCTATCAATATAACGTTTTGTCATTCCTACTGCCTCTGATCTGGCGTGCTCACTAAACACAAATACAGTGTTTGTAAATGTCTGAGTGTTGGCGTGTGCTCCTGACTGTCCCCAAAGAAAATTAGATGAAAAAATGGCACCGTCTAGTTTGCTTAACATAAGGAATTTGATGTATAGCATTTACTTTTTCTTTGTACTTTTACTCAAGTATAACAATTTAGTACTTTTTCTACCACTGTACTTAAGTACATTTGAAACCAGATACGTTCAGACTTTTACTCAAGTATAACAACTGAGTATTTTTTCCACCCCTGTACTTAAGTACATTTGAAACCAGATACGTTCAGACTTTTACTCAAGTAGTATTTTACTGGGTGTATATTAAGATAGCTTTACTGTTACTCAAGTATGATAACTGAGCACTTTTCCCACCACTTAGAAAATCAGCCATTGACCTTGCAGAAACTGTTTAAACCTGATGTATAGGGTATGGGTGGCGCCATGTGACCTGGCCAGGAAAAACTACAAGGTTCATAACTTAGTCAGCTGGCCAGGAAAAACTACAAGGTTCATAACTTAGTCAGCTGGCCAGGAAAAACTACAAGGTTCATAACTTAGTCAGCTGGCCAGGAAAAACTACAAGGTTCATAACTTAGTCAGCTGGCCAGGAAAAACTACAAGGTTCATAACTTAGTCAGCTGGTCAGGAAAAACTACAAGGTTCATAACTTAGTCAGCTGGTCAGGAAAAACTACAAGGTTCATAACTTAGTCAGCTGGCCAGGAAAAACTACAAGGTTCATAACTTAGTCAGCTGGCCAGGAAAAACTACAAGGTTCATAACTTAGTCAGCTGGCCAGGAAAAACTACAAGGTTCATAACTTAGTCAGCTGGCCAGGAAAAACTACAAGGTTCATAACTTAGTCAGCTGGCCAGGAAAAACTACAAGGTTCATAACTTAGTCAGCTGGTCAGGAAAAACTACAAGGTTCATAACTTAGTCAGCTGGTCAGGAAAAACTACAAGGTTCATAACTTAGTCAGCTGGTCAGGAAAAACTACAAGGTTCATAACTTAGTCAGCTGGCCAGGAAAAACTACAAGGTTCATAACTAAGTCAGCTGGTCAGGAAAAACTACAAGGTTCATAACTAAGTCAGCTGGTCAGGAAAAACTACAAGGTTCATAACTAAGTCAGCTGGTCAGGAAAAACTACAAGGTTCATAACTAAGTCAGCTGGTCAGGAAAAACTACAAGGTTCATAACTAAGTCAGCTGGTCAGGAAAAACTACAAGGTTCATAACTAAGTCAGCTGGTCAGGAAAAACTACAAGGTTCATAACTAAGTCGGCTGGTCAGGAAAAACTACAAGGTTCATAACTTAGTCAGCTGGCCAGGAAAAACTACAAGGTTCATAACTTAGTCAGCTGGTCAGGAAAAACTACAAGGTTCATAACTTAGTCAGCTGGTCAGGAAAAACTACAAGGTTCATAACTTAGTCGGCTGGTCAGGAAAAACTACAAGGTTCATAACTTAGTCAGCTGGTCAGGAAAAACTACAAGGTTCATAACTTAGTCAGCTGGTCAGGAAAAACTACAAGGTTCATAACTTAGTCAGCTGGTCAGGAAAAACTACAAGGTTCATAACTTAGTCAGCTGGTCAGGAAAAACTACAAGGTTCATAACTTAGTCAGCTGGTCAGGAAAAACTACAAGGTTCATAACTAAGTCAGCTGGTCAGGAAAAACTACAAGGTTCATAACTTAGTCAGCTGGTCAGGAAAAACTACAAGGTTCATAACTAAGTCGGCTGGTCAGGAAAAACTCTTTCCGCTAAGTATAGGAGCTGAAGATGCACAAGGGAAAACTGCAGAATAATTATCAAGATGAACAGAGGAGAATCACAGAAGAGAATCACACTACTTCTCTTCCATCATTTTACTGTGATAGAAGGTGTCTGGAACGTTGTGACTCCTTCAGGTTTGTTCAACCTGATTAAGTCTATTTGGACATATGGTGAATGTTTTATGGAATTCCATGCAGCAAGGTTGAATGGGTTTACTGTAAGTGTCAGATGAAGTGCGTGCGTGTGGGTGGTCGGATAGAACTGTATTTCGAAGCAGGTGAATTGAGGTTCACTTTAGCTTCAAATCCCAGATGAGGTGTACCTTGGAAAGAGTGACTTCCACTTGCATCAGTATTTCAACCAGTGTAAATGGATTATGACTATGTACTGAGAAGGCATGTGTCCCAAATGGCCCCCTATGGATTATAGAATTCACTACCTTTGACCAAAGCCCTATGGTCCCTGGTCAAAATGGTGCACTATATAGGGAATAGTGTGCCTTTTGAGACGCAATAGTGTGCCTTCTTAAGAGCATTAATATATCAAGCAGAATCCCCACAGAATAAGCTGCTCCCTCTTGTGCGGTGGACTGTGGCGGCACGAAACAGAGATGGAATGAATGGTGAGAAGTGCTTATGAAATATGGATATGAGAGAGAGCAGAGAGAGCAGAGAGGAGAGGGCTCTGGAAGTTGACACTCAACTGCAGTCAGCACTTTTAGTTTATCCTCAAATTTGACATGAAGTTACTTTAGATATCTCACCCCTTCACTTTAGCCTCAAAGTAGGGCTAAATCCTCCACCTTGGTGTACAGTATGTTACTCATCTGTTCAATTTGCATGATTATTTACTTACTTTGTGTGTGTGTGTCAGGAAGTAAACAACTAGTGAATAGTTATGGTTCCTCTAACTAACTTAAGGTGACGTATGAATGGTTAGACGGCTGCAGGCGTAGGTATTCCAGTAGTAACCGCAGCGATGTTTAGAGAGTCCCAGACCTGGTGTTTACTCCTACCACATTCAACCCACTGACTATCTTCCTTACCCATGATGCAAACCACACATCACACCAACCAGCTCCAACCAAACAAGAATAAATACGGTAATGTTGTGGTTGACTGAGATGTGATGGTTTATATTGACGACGCAGAACTTTACGCTTGGTTCTCTGTGTGCACTGGAGGCTTGTCGGGTCTTATTTTGTAGTCAACCATGCAGCAGTACTTAGCTGTGCATGGTAACTGCAGATAGCAATTACATTCTCTATCAAATCGGTTTCAAAATAATTACAGTGTAGGTACAGTAAGTAATAGTACCATCAAATAAACAATTCCTTATATTGACATGGTATCTCTGCAGCTTAAAGTAAAGCTTGACTTGATCTCTGTAATACTTCCCTTTTAAGCTTCTCTATAACCAGACAAAAGTCAAATGGAGAGTGATTGATTGAATTGATGAGTTTGATTGATGAGTATTGTCATGTTGGAGAAAAAAGCTGGTTTGCATGAATACTCAAGCCCAGCTTAAAATCAGCATTGTCCTTGTTAGTTATAGTGGTGAGATTAGCATGCTATCAATGGTCTCTCTCTCTCTCTGTCTCTGTCTCTGTCTCTCTGTCTCTCCCCCTCTTTCTCCCTCTCTCTTGCCCCCCTCATCTTTCTCTCCCTCCCCCTCTCTTCCTGTCAGCCCCCCTCTCTTCTCTTCAGCATCAAAGGAGAGCCTTGAGGCCATAGTTTTCTAATATTGTCTCGGAGTCCTTGTTTTTCACCAAACTACTGAGGAAACATCAAAGTGAGTTTGAAGAGTGGGATCATCACTCCAAAACCAAATGCTTCCACCTGAACCCTGATCTATGTAGAGACTCCTCCTGACTTGACCTGATGTGCTGCAATTGGCTTGTTTCTTTTTAATATTTTGAAACCTGTTAGACTGTGAATATTAAATGTTAAATCACAGGCTCATTAGTGATAAGAAGGATCATGCTGATTTAGAGGATAGAGGGATAGAAATGAACAAGATACTGATCTTCTCTGTGATACTGACAAATGCGCATATACACACACACACACACACAACCCCCCACCAAAGTATCATATAGCTATGACCTGGTTGTTACTGTGTGAGTGGCTCTCTCTCTGCAGGGAAGTGTAAACAGCTGCAGTTTCAGAACAGGGGCCTTGGGCTCTGTGACATCATCACTGCCCGACACACACAGCACAGGACCATCTTATTTAAGTGATAATGCCCGAGAAGCAGGTGTTTGGAGGATATATTGGCACGGGTGTTGTTAGGCCCGAGATGAAGTCAATATGTCCTCCAAACACCGGCTTCGAGGGCATTATCACTTTTATACAACGGGTAACCAACATACTCAAATAATGATTGACATATTCTCATTAAAAACATTATTTTTACGAATTTATTCATACTATTTCATCCTTCCACAAGATTTAGTCCCGAAATAAAATATAGGATTGCTACCCAAGCCGGCTGGTTGTTCGTTTTATTGGTCGGTTGCCAGAGACCCGACCCCATCTTTCAGGCTTTTTGTTCTGTATCTATGGACGAGACCCAGTCGTTCGTTCAAAATTTTCCATTGCCATACTGGCCGGTAACGTACTTATCCCTTGTTGCTAGCTAGCCAACTACGACTAACTTACAGTCACGTCAAACAGTGGAGCCAGAATAACAACAGTCTCTGTATTTGTTTAAGCTGTTTTCTAGTGACATTATTTGGGTACATCCATAACAATGAGCTAATGAGGCTTGATTTCACCTGGCATAGAAAATGTGCTCTCTCATCAGGACACTTGTTCAGAGGAGCTAGCCAACAATACAGCTAACAAAATTACTTCAAACTGAAGGTGGAAGACTGCAAACTGGCTGCCCTTGGTTTAGTTTTACCTTTTTTCAAATGGCATTTCTTTGTAAACTCAGCAAAAAAAGAAACGTCCCTTTTTCAGGAACCTGTCTTGCAAAGATAATTCGTAAAAGTCCAAATAACTTCACAGATCTTCATTGTAAAGGGTTTAAACACTGTTTTCCATGCTTGTTCAATGAACCATCAACAATTAATGAACATGCACCTACGGAACGGTCGATAAGACACTAACAGATTACAGACGGTAGGCAATTAAGGTCACAGTTATGAAAACTTGGGACACTAAAGAGGCCTTTCTACTGACTCTGAAATACACCAAAAGAAAGATGCCCAGGATCCCTGCTCATCTGCGTGAACGTGCCTTAGGCATGCTGCAAGGAGGCATGAGGACTGCAGATGTGGCCAGGGCAATAAATTGTAATGTCCGTCTTGTGAGATGTCTAAGACAGCGCTACAGGGAGACAGGACGGACAGCTGATCGTCCTCGCAGTGGCAGACCACATGTAACAACACCTGCACATCGGATGGGGCCACAGTGTCTCCTGACCCCTCCTGTCTCAGCCTCCAGTATTTATGCTGCAGTAGTTTATGTGTCGGGGGGCTAGGGTCAGTTTGTTATATCTGGAGTACTTCTCCTGTCCTATCCGGTGTCCTGTGTGAATTTAAGAATGCTCTCTCTAATTCTCTCTTTCTCTCTCTCGGAGGACCTGAGCCCTAGGACCATGCCTCAGGACTACCTGACATGATGACTCCTTGCTGTCCCCAGTCCACCTGGCTGTGCTGCTGCTCCAGTTTTAACTGTTCTGCCTGTGATTATTATTATTTGACCATGCTGGTCATTTATGAACATTTGAACATCTTGGCCATGTTCTGTTATAATCTCCACCCGGCACAGCCAGAAAAGGACTGGCCACCCCACATAGCCTGGTTCCTCTCTAGGTTTCTTCCTAGGTTTTGGCCTTTCTAGGGAGTTTTTCCTAGCCACCATGCTTCTGCACCTGCATTGCTTGCTGTTTGGGGTTTTAGGCTGGGTTTCTGTTCAGCACTTTGAGATATCAGCTGATGTACGAAGGGCTATATAAATACATTTGTTTTGATTTGCACAGGATCAGTACATCCGAACATCACACCTGCGGGACAGGTACAGGATGGCAACAACAACTGCCCGAGTTACACCAGGAATTCACAATCCCTCCATCAGTGCTCAGACTGTCCGCAATAGGCTGAGAGAGGCTGTATTGAGTGCTTGTAGGCCTTTTGTAAGGCAGGTCCTCACCAGACATCACCGGCAACAACGTAGCCTATGGGCACAAACCCACCGTCGATCAAACAGGTCTGGCAAAAAGTGCTCTTCACTGACGAGTCGCGGTTTTGTCTCACCAGGAGTGATGGTCGGTTTCGCGTTTATCGTCGAAGGAATGAGCGTTGCAAGGTCAGTACTCTGGAGAGGGATCGATTTGGAGGTGGAGGGTCTGTCATGGTCTGGGGCGGTGTATCACAGCATCATTCATCGTACTGAGCTTGATGTCATTGCAGGCAATCTCAATGCTGTGCGTTACAGGGAAGACATCCTCCCTCATGTGGTACCCTTCCTGCAGGCTCATCCTGACATGACCCTCCAGCATGACAATGCCACCAGCCTTACTGCTGGTTCTGTGCGTGATTTCCTGCAAGACAGGAATGTCAGTGTTCTGCCATGGCCAGCGAAGAGCTAAGATCTCAATCCCATTGAGCATGTCTGGGACCTGTTGGATCGGAGGGTGAGGGCTAGGGCCATTCCCCCCAGAAATGTCCGGGAACTTGCAGGTGCCTTGGTGGGAGAGTGGGGTAACATCTCACAGCAAGAACTAGTCAGATGTCTGTGGAACTTGTTCAGTTTATGTCTCAGTTGTTGAATCTTATGTTCATACAAATATTTTCACATGTTAAGTTTGCTGAAAATAAACACAGTTGACAGTGAGAGGACGTTTCTTTTTTGGCTGAGTTTATATTTCCATAAAAATGATGCCAGCTGATTCATGATTTCGACTGGCTGAGAATCGCTTCCTGCCTCTCTCTCTCGTCCCGACTCCCGACCCCTACACATTCATTACTATGGGACAGTTGGAGATCGAGTTTGAATATTGAAACAATGTTACAAATGTCGGAGAGATAGACAGCAAGGTTATACAAATCTCCCCTGTTGAAAACTAAACGTTAGTCTAAAAGAAATGTGAGATAATGTCTAGATGCTTTTTATAGTGGATATAAAGTTTATAAAGTGCCTGGCTGTGCTGATGAGACGACGCAGTCAGGATTACGCAGTCAGATGGAACAGAGTAAATGGGCATTTTAACATAATAGATTTAGCTGGTGGTAACTTGTGGAATAGACACCGGCTAGAATGCACTTTTAACCAATCAGCATTCAGGATTAGACCTACCTATTGCATAACATATTATGCAGAACAGGGAGAATACCTGGTGTGGCTCAGAACTCACTGCTGTATTTCTGCATGGTTCATTGTGTTGAAATGCGTGTGGTTTCAGATTGTAATGTAACCCAGTGGAGGGTGTGTAGCCCTGTTTTCTAGAACTAGGCAATGCTTCTAAATGTCCTTTGTCATATTGTCACTTTATCTGGAAACTTTAAGCATATTTCCCCTCTTTTTAGTGTCATCCTTCATGCAGTCAAGACACCCGCACACACACACACACACACACTGTAACTGTCACATCTAGATTATGATTTATGCAAATGAGCTGTCAGGGGCTTGTGAGTCAGCAGCGATATGACGTGTGACCATTGCCAGGATATGAAGGAGAGGACAGCAAGGAGAGACGTTTATCAGGACACGAATCAGAACACAATGTTTGGGAGAGAGCTTGTAGCTATTAAATTTTTTACATTTTAGGACCCATGTAGGTATAAAAAATAAATAAACAAAAATATTAGAAAAAATATAGAATTTGGCCTTTCCTACTATAGCCCATAGAAACACATTGAAAAACACATTCATACCTGCGAAACAGACAGTCAAAAAATAAATCATGAGGAATAAGGTTTTGAAGTGTCTGTCCTATATCTAAAAAAAGCTCAGGAAAGATAAGGAAATCTATATTTTTGGACACATATTTAACCCCTTTTTTTGGTTGGCACAAAACTACTTCCATACATTTTTAAAGCAGTACCCGGTACCTTCAGAAGAGTCCCATGATACCTGTGGGGGTTGTAGCAAAATGGAGAACACCGTCATAATCGTGAGAGTTTCCCCTTTCCATAGTAGGGTTATATTAGTTTGTAGCCCAAATGGTGTGGACGCTACAGACAGAAGTTGTACGTTGGCACATCGGCGGTACCGACTAGTCCTTTGGGGCTTGTGGGGTCGCCGACCAAAACGGAGAACACCGTCGTCTTTACGAGAGTCTCATCTTTCATAGAGTGGTCATATTAGTTAGGCCAAACCGTTCGGATGCTACAGAGGTTTTCGTGGTCTGACAAACTTTCCCCCGCAGATGCAGAAGGTCGACAGAGGCGGATGCGGTGGACAGAGATGCAGCCCATACAAAAACAGATATCTCTAGTTTTAAACTGACGGATGTTGATGGCGAGTTTTTTATTATGTTCATTAGATCGACGCACAGGTGGATTGATGAATAAATGACTCTAAAACTGTATTTTTTTGTAACGTATAATATTTATTAGAAGAAGATATGCCACTTGGTAGATGCTTTCATCAAAGTAACTTACAGTCATGCATGCATACATTTTTTCATGTGGGTTGCTCCAGCGGGATTTGAACCCACAACCCTTGGGTTTTCAATCAGATTTGGAATGAGAATTTTTCTTGAGAGCTGAGAAGGTGAACCCCATTATATTGCCGCTGTTGTCTTTAGCCTGAGCGAAAGTCTGTTACGTAGCCAAAGTCCACCTTGCTATCATTTGGTTGGTTGGTTAGACATGAGTTTGGTTAGGCAATGGTGCATGTCGGTATTGAGGTCATTTCTATGCTTTGGAGAATCTGACTGTTTGTATCATTGTTGTGTTTGGACTGAATGTCATAGTTAGCCATGATGTAACTGTGTCTTCAGGTGCAGTTACATGACGTCCTGTGTGGATTATAGCATTCATTACATCCAGATGTGTGGAGTTGAGATGAACCTCCTCCCTCTTCCTCTACAGATCTGCACCAAGGGGTTTAGCATCAGATTAGTAGCAGAACCTGGCCCTCAAGGTTTTCAGATGTTGCACTGATTTAAAGATTTCTAAGTAATGTACAAAAAATATTTTGGTTTTTGTATGAGAAACAATGGTCCCTCTTCCCAAGGAATTTATGGTTGATTAGTTTAACCAGCTTGTGCTGGGTTAGAACAAAAATATGCAGATCCCCCCCCCCTCTCTCTCACTCTCACCCTCTCACCCTCTCTCCCCCTCTCCCCCTCTCCCCCCTCTCATTCAGTCAGCAGAAACAGGACCTCCTTGGTCTGGTTTGGGTTTCTGATATAATCCTTAATAAATGAAAGCTCTTATATCATATGCCCTGGGGTGAGGCTGGGGCTGGCAAAGACATCACATATGGCAGGAGAGCAAAGAGACTGTGACAGTTCCCCAGAGAGAGAGAGAGAGAGAGAGAGAGAGAGAGAGAGAGAGAGAGAGAGAGAGAAGAGAGAGAGAGAGAGAGAGAGAGAGAGAGAGAGAGAGAGAGAGAGAGAGAGAGAGAGAGAGAGAGAGAGAGAGAGAGAGAGAGAGAGAGAGAGAGAGAGAGAGAGAGAGAGAGAGAGAGAGAGAGAGAGAGAGAGAGAGAGAGAGAGAGAGAGAGAGAGAGAGAGAGAGAGAGAGAGAGAGAGAGAGAGAGAGAGAGAGAGAGAGAGAGAGAGAGAGAGAGGAGAGAGAGAGAGAGAGAGAGAGAGAGAGAGAGAGAGGAGAGAGAGAGAGAGAGAGAGAGAGAGAGAGAGAGAGAGAGAGAGAGAGAGAGAGAGAGAGAGAGAGAGAGAGAGAGAGAGAGAGAGAGAGAGAGAGAGAGATTCTCTCCACCAGCATATGACTGAGTAGATTGCCCTTGTGTTGGTCAGGAACGCTTACATTGACTCTAATGGGGGACAAGCGTGTGCGACCTGCCGAAGGTTGTACTAGTAATTATGCCACTTAGGACTATTTGACAAGTAAGGTTGTATCGGCAAACAGACACGAGAGGGCATTCCAATATGAAATGCATTCATTACCCCTCACCTCCTGCTGCCTGTCAGACAAGAAAATATCAATCTCCTGTTCTTCTCTCACCGTGGAACACCTGCATATCCACAATGACCTAGTAGAGATGGGTAGAACCAATAGAACATTTGGAACTATTTTCAGTGCTCTATTCCATTCATACTGTAGATCTTTGCTGTTTATTTCATCTGTCCTGGACACACTATGTAAACATAGCTGCACTTGACCAAATTTCGCAAGATTTTAGTTCTGGGTAACTGAGATTACTGTTTATTTTACTCTACAGGTCATCATTGCAGATGGGAAGGAGTCTTTTATTTCCAGTGTTTGTAATACCTGGACATGTAAGTAATGCTGCAAAACAGACTGTCCTCAAAAGGACAATGAAGTCCTTGAGGAAGATAATTGTGTGGTCATAGCCCCATCGGTAGCATCATCACTATCATCATCATTACCATTATCTCTAATGCTCATCTTCCTGAGAGAGAGAGATAAAGAGAGGTAGACAGACAAAGAGAGTGGGAGAAAGAGAGAGAGATAAAATGCAAGACAGTGTGTGTGTGTGTGTTTTGTGAGAGTCAGGGAGAAAGTGAGAGATAGACAGAGAGAACCAGAGAGAAAGGAACAAAGAGAGAGAGAGGAACAGAAAGAGAGGAATGGTTTTGTGTTGAGCCCTGAGCAGCAGGCAGCTCTCTCTGAGGCTAACAACAGCAGCAGATGTGAGCAGGAGGACGCTGCCAGACAGAGAGAGGGTGTGTCCCAGATGGCACCCTTTTCCCTATATAGTGCACTTCTTTTGACCAGGGCCCATAGGGTATAGGATGCCATTTGGAACGCAGGCAGAGAGAGTGGGCTGATGTAACAGTTTGCTGGGTGAAGGTGTTTCTGGTGCTCATTTCATTTGCTCCATGCAAGCTGTGAGCTATTGCAGGGGAGACTTAAATCTTGCTGTGTGTGTGTGTGTGTGTGTGTGGACTGTACAGCAGAATTCAGGAAGAAGCTCTCCAGCACTCCAACACCAGATGAGAATATAGTTACCATGGAAACACATGATTACTATGGAATGGAGTAATCATGTGTTTCTTTGGCACACTTCAGAGACAGGGGATGCTTCCCAATTGGCATCCTATTCTACAAAGTGCACTACTTTTGACCAGGACCCAAAGGAAGGTCAGAACAGCTATGGTTTTTAATTTGATGCTTTTATGAATTTCACTAGCAACAACAGAATAAACACATTTTGAATTGCATACCTACAGTATAAAATAGGAGAATATCCTCTTTCTAATGATGTCAACTTTATTTCTCAACTCCTAATATTGAGCCAATTACACTCACTGGAGTTAATGACACTAACTGGAGTATCTGACAGGCTTTGATAAAGCACCAGCGAATAGTGCCTCGCTCACATGCTAGTCGGAACTCTGAAATGTGCAACTTGTTAACTGGTTGAACGCGGCGCGTGTATAACTACAACCAGTAAGCAAGTAGGAGATTTCCAAGTTTTCTATTTCCGACTAGCACATGAACGGCATAGGCTACCAGTGCGGCAAGTCCCGCTGGCTGCTGGTAAGCTTTCTTGACTTTTTGACAACACATAGCTAACCTTTGTTTAACCGGTTGCCGGTTTGCCTGGGAGGAGTTCCCTGGGCAAGAAAAAGTTGAAGACCCCTGCTCTAGAGGCTGCTAGCTATCGAGAGTTACCTTTCATCTCCTTGGAGGCTTGTTGCTTTTATACTGAGATCACGACAGGACACAGAAACATGGCGCCAAACAGCCAGCCAGCCAGCCTCCTGCCATGCAATAATAAGTGCTCATGGTTGGGAATGAGATACTACTTTACTTACTGCCGGTTGGGTTGGATATTAAAAATGAAATAGGGGGCTGTTAGCTGGGCAGGCTCAGGTGGAGCTTATCTGTTTTTGATTAAAAAAGAGGATCTGCTTCCATCTCGATACTCTGATAAATCAGCATGGCGCAAGCAGACAGATCTGTGCTTTACAGGAGACATGAGTGCTCCATGCTTGTCAATACACATTGAGACTGTGTTTCTCCTCTCAGACAACCCTACTACAGGATCTCTTAGCAGAGCAGCTGGGCCTCTGTTCTCCACATTGAGACTGTATTTCTCCTCTCAGACAACCCTACTACAGAATCTCTTAGCAGAGCAGCTGGACCTCTGTTCTCCACATTGCCTGCTGCTCCATCCAGCTACACACACCTGTAGTGAAGTATGGACGATGTATATACCAGTGGGGCAAAAAAGTATTTAGTCAGCCACCAATTGTGCAAGTTCTCCCACTTAAAAATATGAGAGAGGCCTATAATTTTCATCATAGGTACACTTCAACCATGACAGACAAAATGAGAAAAGAAATTCCAGAAAATCACATTGTAGGATTTTTAATGAATTTATTTGCAAATTATGGTGGAAAATAAATATTTGATCACCTCCAAACAAGCCAGATTTCTGGCTCTCACAGACCTGTAACTTCTTCTTTAAGACGCTCCTCTGTCCTCCACTCGTTACCTGTATTAATGGCACCTGTTTGAACTTGTTATCAGTATAAAAGACACCTGTCCACAACCTCAAACAGTGACAATCCAAACTCCACTATGGCCAAGACTAAAGAGCTGTCAAAGGACACCAGAAACAAAATTGTAGACCTGCACCAGGCTGGGAAGACTGAATCTGCAATAGGTAAGCAGCTTGGTTTGAAGAAATCAACTGTGGGAGCAATTATTAGGAAATGGAAGACATACAAGACCACTGATAATCTCCCTCGATCTGGGGCTCCACGCAAGATCTCAACCCATGGGGTCAAAATGATCACAAGAAAGGTGAGCAAAAATCCCAGAACCACACGGGGGGGACCTAGTGAATGACCTGCAGAGAGCTGGGACCAAAGTAACAAAGCCTACCATCAGTAACACACTACGCCGCCAGGGACTCAAATCCTGCAGTGCCAGACGTGTCCCCCTGCTTAAGCCAGTACATGTCCAGGCCTGTCTGAAGTTTGCGAGAGAGCATTTGGATGATCCGGAAGAAGATTGGGAGAATGTCATATGGTCAGATCAAACCAAAATATAACTTTTTGGTAAAAACTCAACTCGTTGTGTTCGGAGGACAAAGAATGCTGAGTTGCATCCAAAGAACACCATACCTACTGTGAAGCATGGGGGTGGAAACATCATGCTTTGGGGCTGACCAGGACGACTGATCCGTGTAAAGGAAAGAATGAATGGGGCCATGTATCATGAGATTTTGAGTGAAAACCTCCTTCCATCAGCAAGGGCATTGAAGATGAAACGTGGCTGGGTCTTTCAGCATGACAATGATCCCAAACACACCGCCCGGGCAACGATGGAGTGGCTTCGTAAGAAGCATTTCAAGGTCCTGCAGTGGCCTAGCCAGTCTCCAGATCTCAACCCCATAGAAAATCTTTGGAGGGAGTTGAAAGTCTGTGTTGCCCAGCAACAGCCCCAAAACATCACTGCTCTAGAGGAGATTTGCATGGAGGAATGGGCCAAAATACCAGCAACAGTGTGTGAAAACCTTGTGAAGACTTACAGAAAACGTTTGACCTCTGTCATTGCCAACAAAGGGTATATAACAAAGTATTGAGATAAACTTTTGTTATTGACCAAATATTTATTTTCCACCATAATTTGCAAATAAATTCATTAAAAATCCTACAATGTGATTTTCTGGATTTTTTAAAATAATTTTGTCTGTCATAGTTGAAGTGTAACTATGATGAAAATTACAGGCCTCTCTCATCTTTTTAAGTGGGAGAACTTTCACAATTGGTGGCTGACTAAATACTTTTTTGCCCCACTGTATACCTCACATGTGAATATGATAAGACTATGCAATTAATATGAACAAAGTCTATTAAACCGAATAGTATCTGAGTCCAGAAGATAAATAACAATGCGCATGCAGGTATTGTTGAGTCACAGTAATAGGCTATCACCACAGCAGGACAGGAGACCGTGTGGGTACCTCACCACAGCAGGACAGGAGACCGTGTGGGTACCTCACCACAGCAGGACAGGAGACCGTGTGGGTACCTCACCACAGCAGGACAGGAGACCGTGTGGGTACCTCACCACAGCAGGACAGGAGACCGTGTGGGTACCTCACCACAGCAGGACAGTAGACCGTGTGGGTACCTCACCACAGCAGGACAAGAACAAAGAGAAAGACCAAATGAGACCCCTTTCTAACCATCTGATTGTTCAAGTTGTAATCAGTAGCATGTCGTCACTGCTTCACAGAGGTTTGAGCGGCAGGTAGCCTAGTGGTTAGAGTGTAGGGGCGGCAGGTAGCCTAGTGGTTAGAGTGTAGGGGCGGCAGGTAGCCTAGTGGTTAGAGTGTAGGGGCGGCAGGTAGCCTAGTGGTTAGAGTGTAGGTGCGGCAGGTAGCCTAGTGGTTAGAGTGTAGGTGCGGCAGGTAGCCTAGTGGTTAGAGTGTAGGGGCGGCAGGTAGCCTAGTGGTTAGAGTGTAGGGGCGGCAGGTAGCCTAGTGGTTAGAGTGTAGGGGCGGCAGGTAGCCTAGTGGTTAGAGTGTAGGGGAGGCAGGTAGCCTAGTGGTTAGAGTGTAGGGGCGGCAGGTAGCCTAGTGGTTAGAGGCAGGTAGCCTAGTGGTTAGAGGCAGGTAGCCTAGTGGTTAGAGGCAGGTAGCCTAGTGGTTAGAGTGTAGGGGCGGCAGGTAGCCTAGTGGTTAGAGGCAGGTAGCCTAGTGGTTAGAGGCAGGTAGCCTAGTGGTTAGAGTGTAGGGGAGGCAGGTAGCCTGGTGGTTAGAGTGTAGGGGAGGCAGGTAGCCTGGTGGTTAGAGTGTAGGGGCGGCAGGTAGCCTAGTGGTTAGAGTGTAGGGCGGCAGGTTGCCTAGTGGTTAGAGGCAGGTAGCCTAGTGGTTAGAGGCAGGTAGCCTAGTGGTTAGAGGCAGGTAGCCTAGTGGTTAGAGGCAGGTAGCCTAGTGGTTAGAGGCAGGTAGCCTAGTGGTTAGAGGCAGGTAGCCTAGTGGTTAGAGGCAGGTATCCTAGTGGTTAGAGGCAGGTATCCTAGTGGTTAGAGGCAGGTATCCTAGTGGTTAGAGGCAGGTATCCTAGTGGTTAGAGGCAGGTAGCCTAGTGGTTAGAGCGTTGGACTAGTAACTGAAAGGTTGCAAGATTGAATCCCCGAGCCGACAAGGTAAAAAAACATTTTCAAAATCTGTTGTTCTGCCCCTGAACAAGGCAGTTAACCCACTGTTCCTAGGCCGTCACTGTAAATAAGAATTTGTTCTTAACGGACTTGTCTAGTTAAATAAAGGTCAAATAAAATAATTAATAAAAACAATAATGGAAGATGTGGAGAGAAACAGAGAAGGCTGAATTACCATAGAAATCATATAGATGCCATAAAAGTTCTCCGCAGAGGACACGTTTCAGATAGATATCAAACATGAATACTATAGTATTACTCTACCACATGTTATACTAGTCCGTCCTCTGGGTACTGGAGAGAGAGAGAGGCATTTAATCGTATTGATGGGGGAAGGGCTGACTATCCCCTTAATAGAGTATTTTGTGTTTTGGGCCATTTGGCCCCAGGTGACAGAGCACATTTGGGTGCAGGACCTACCACACACAGACACACACACATACACACGCACACACTCACATACACACATATACAACACACATACACACGCATACTCTCTCTCTCTCTCTCTCTCTCTCTCTCTCTCTCTCTCTCTCACTCACTCACTCACTCACTCACTCACTCACTCACTCACTCACTCACTCACTCACTCACTCACTCACTCACTCACTCACACAGGTTCAATGGCAGAAAATCCATAGCTTTTTCTAGGAGAGATTCCATTAGATAATAGATATGGAATCCATCTGGATTCCCACCTAATCTTCTCACAGGGTGCAGGATCAATATTGAGGTTGCGTCACAAATGTCACTCTATTCCCTACATAGTGCAGTACTTTTGGCCCTGGGCTACGGTCAAAAGTACATAGGGAATGGGGTGACATTTGGGACCCAGTCTGGGGCTTCAGCTCAGCCTCCAACAATAACAGGAAATTGATGGGACAGTGGAGAGTGAGGCTGTGTGTGTGTGTGTGTGCGGGCGTGCGTGTGCGTGTGAGTTGGGAGAGCTGTAATGACACAGATTGGGCAGCCTTTCACTGGGCTGCCGTCAATCCGAGGGAGAGTTAATTGGTTGAAGACTGTTCTGAGTGAGGAAGGATTGTAGGTGTTGAGAAAGGTCATGTAGCAACACAAATAGAGTTTAGAGAGGTGCCTCATGTTTTGGAAGATGATAGAGTAGGTTCTTCATTTCTTTCAGGTAGGTCATTTTATACAAGTTTAAATTAGATTTAGTCTACAGCTAAAAACAAGACTTACTCATGGTGTGTGTGTGTGTGTGTGTGTGTGTGTGTGCAGTTACACCCGCAGGTTTTCCGGAGTGCAGCCCGTCGTGGTTTCCTGTTGGACTTGCCAAGTGCAGTATTTACGGAAACTGTTGCCGGGCAAAATGTTCCTAACAGGGTTCCGTCTGCGGAACACTGACTGAACACCCTAAAGGTCAGGGTAGGGTCACCCAGAACAGGGACTGCCTCGCACACCAGTCAGTGCATGGTGGGTGGGACCATCTTCTTTTTTTATCTCACAGACTCTCGGCAACTTGACTGGAACACTCCTGGGTACACTCAACATGGCCACCGGTCCACCCATCAAGGAAGGTTGACCTGAATGGGAACTGAGAACTGATCGTCAATCCCACCTCTGACCTCAAAACAGTATGCCTAAAAGCACCAGCAGGTGGCAGTATTCACAATGAATTCCCCTGCTGTATAGGGAGGCCATCCCAATCCTGGAGTCTCTCTTTCTCTTTCTCTCTTTCTCTTTTTCTCTCTCTCTGTCTCTGTCCTCTTTCAATGAATCCTCACACTCTTTGAGGGCCCTCCTCTACCCCTCCTCAGCCCTCTCACCATCCTAAAGGATTAACACTCACTTGGGTCGTTGGAGGACGATTTGGGTCACGGGAGAACAGTACATTTCTTTTTTGGGTCTCAAACTGAGTGTGCAACATTATGTTAATATAAGCTTCATTTTGAAAGCGAATGTTTTTGTAAAAACAAAAGAAGGTTATTAAGAATAGTTCTTGATAATGATCAACCACACGAATGGTGTTGGGTGTGAATCAACGTGTGGTTATTGCCCTTTATGAATCTTCTCTATCTGTGACTTCTGCTATGAGGGAACCCTGGGCTGTCCTGTCATCTGTGTATGTCTGTCCCAGCTGTGTGATGTCATCAGAAGGAAGTTCTTCCACCAGGCCAGACACAACCTGTTTGCTCCCGTCAGGGGCCAAGGGCCAGGGGGCCGCCGTAACACACGGTAACCTGACACGCCATCAATGTCGGGGAGAAAACTGCTGGTCTCTCCCAGACAAGGGCGTTATTTATTTTCTCTGGACTTGAGGAAATTCAATTCCTCTTCCTCCTAGTCACTCAGCCTTTGCAGCCTTCAGACTGAGGCTTGTCTTGAACTCTCAGACAGAGAAAAGACCCCATTTTGAGAGACATAACAGAATGGTTTTGAGGTCAGTGAGAGAATTATAGAGTTGTATCACATTCATTTTGTTTCTTGAGCAATTTGTCATTTGATCCAATCAATGTTTCAAATGTTTCTCAGAAAGCATTGGCTGGTGCTAGGCTAGCCGCAGAGAGGACAGACACAGAGACGACTCTCATGATTTGATGTAATCTCAGACTTCTTACACATGCTTCCCTCACTCCAGCCAGATCTCAGGATTATTCACTTTTCTGCCTCATCAAGTCATTCTAGGATTAGAGGCATGAGAAGGATAAATGTGCATTGCATCCCTGTAAATAATCAGAAGTCATGTAAATACTTCAGTTTGAAAACTAGCTTGTCCAAAAACGTGGTCACTTGGCAAAACGTTGCCCGGTATGGTGTAAATTGAGCCACGGGACATGGTAAGTTAAGCTACCTACACATTTTTGTACTGAATGAAATATTACCACAACCTCTTAAAACTATCTTATTTCCCAAACACAATTCAACACAATCACTTTTTTGTATTTTAACAATTTGAAGCATATTTTAACACAAGCTTAACTCCTAACAAACACTTTGTACTTTTTAAAACACTTTTAACATAGGCCAGGCCCTGTTGTTACCTCATATCCCAGGGATAATAGCTTGTATTACACCTGGGAAAAAGACACTGCTCAACTTGCCATTGGCTCAACTTACCCCAAGGCAAACATTTTGACAATATTAGCCCACACAGTTACAAGGATGCACTTTCTTGCTAGGTTTTGGACCTCATATTGAAGCTTACAGAGACCCTCTGAAGCATTGAACAATCTTTAAATGATCTACTTTGGTTTAGAGACAAGCATCACGAAACCTCTAACACAGTTAAGTAATTTGACTTGTCGAAAATCTTTTTCATTTTTTTTTTTACCTAAGTTGCTTACCACCTTTTCCATGTGTGTTTAATAAAGATTGAGTGGTTTCATGCTTAAAGAAATGTATGTTATATGATACAGCCTCTTCAATTCGCAAAAACAGCATACCAGAAACAACTCTATGAATTTGAGTGTTACCATTTCTCCAGCCCATCCTTCAACTTAGCAAACCAAGTGGGGGGCTTCCGTTATGTTGTTGTCCAAATAGATCAGTTGCCTGACAACGTCACGTAAATGATGCGTGCACATCTTTGAGGCAGAAAGCTGTGTGTTGTTGTGGTTCTGGATGGTCAGATAGCGAGCACCAATTACAAGACGCTGTAATGTGGGGAATCGTAGGTGTCTCGTTTCAGCTCGCTGTATCTCGTTATTGATACCATGTCCTGTTTTTAGGTGTTTTGACTCATGTCACGTCTATGCTAATATGGTAAAAGAAATTGCTAGCTAGTTAACCAACAACTGCAACAATGTATTTGACAGACAGCAAGTGCTCATTGTGCAAATGTATTTAGGTTTTCAATAAACATTTGGAAAGAAAAGGGAGTTTACATATTGTCAACAATACTTTGATTCTAAGCCAACCCCGGCTGTTTTGCCCCAAGGGTTGCGCACACATCGATTTTGTTGCTAAACAACCCACCCGTCGATTAAGGAGTTGGCCTTTATTTAGCCAAAACACAGCCGAATCGACACCCATAACAACATGGCCCATTTACTTACTGCAGCCCTTAACCCAGCAGCTTCAAAACACTGACGCATCCACCGGCTGTTGGAGAACGGAGCGGTCGATGGACTTAAAAGGTTATGCTGGATCAATAGCAAGTTGTTTTGGGCACCAGAGCTATTATATTAATGTCATCCTGAGGAATAGTCCCTGTCCAGGCAGGGTGGCCTGTCTGCTCTGGTCTGGTCCTGTTTTAATAAAGCATCTCAGAGTATTGAAGTACTGATCTAGGATCAGCCTTTCATATCATAAGGAATACGATTACATGGGCAGGGGGGAGATGATCCCAGATCAGCAGCACTCATACTCTAAGAAGCATTATGAATAAGGACCCTGGTCTCCTCTTTAGGCCCTGCCAGAGGGAGCCTTACATGGCACACCCCTGGTCCATGGGCTTTTACCCTGGTGTTTTACTGGAGATAGTCACTATTAAGGTAGTGACATGCCAAGTGTAATCATTTGATATGTTTGATGTGGAAAATGTGTGAGGGGTGACACTGATGTGTAATCTGGCATTTACTCAACTCTCTCTTTCTCTCACATACTTTTTCTCTCTCTCCCTCTCTCTCTCTGGTCCATGTTGCCTCCAAGGTCAGATGCTGCATTGCATAATAATGTAAACCCAGGGCTCAGAACAAGGCTCACACATACGCATGCTTGCACACATGAGCAGACACGCAACAGAGCCATGACGAGGAGAGGAAAAAGCCTTCTATTAATAGACAGCATCACAACTTCATCTCCAGCCGCAGGGCAGGCTAGAGTGCCACTGATGCTTTCAACACAGATTCCATCATAAGCATAGCCTGGCATAGCATAGCCAAACTGATTTTGCTGTGTTTCACCAGTGTTCTTCTTAAGCGATATTAGTTTGGATGAATATGCTATCATAGTCAGTCCCATCTAAAGGAACAACTTCTACCAACTACATACAGTATGTGTGTGTAATCTTGACCTTGACCTTGAGGTCAGATAAGGCTATTAGGTGACACATAACATGTAACTGGCATATGTCACTATTGTGACATGTTTTAATGACATTGCAAACTCTTGTTTTACAGGTTTAACAATAATATCTAGGTCTTTTTAAGCATGAAAACAAACAACTGGTAGCCCCCACATTTCATTACGCAAAGCAGAACCAAAGTTCCCCCTCTTCTCCACCTCCTTCCCGTGGCCTGAGGGAACTGTTAGTGGTGTGGATGCTGCCACTCTAGTGTGAGTGCTCCGCCGATCTATCCCTCACTCTGCTCACTCCGTTTCACTCTGCTTCTCTCTGCCGCGCTATCCCTCACTCTTCCTCGCTATTCCTCTCTACCTCACTCTGCCTCGTTCTTCCTCGCTCTGCCTCGCTCTGCCTCTCTCTGCCGCGCTATACCTCACTCTGCCTCGCTATCCCTCACTCTGCCTCACTCTGCCTCCCTCTGCCCCACTCTCCACAGCCAGTCCAGCTCTTCAGCGTGGGATGCAGCCTATCTACTTTATCTGTCACCGCTAGAGAGAGCGAGTCAAAGAGAGAGGAAGAGAGAAGAGATGGAAGAGAACGAGGGAGAGGGGTGAAACTAAAAAGCCACCTCAACTCTCCAAAACGGGCAGTCAGAAGCATCTGTTTTCTGTCTCGTTCTCTCTCTCTTTCTATCTTTCTCTCTCCTCTCTCTCTGTTTCTCAGACTCTGAAGAGAATCAATAAGGTACTCAAGCGGATTTCTCTCGTGTTGTTTTCAAATGGAACTCCTCTGCCTTTCTCTGTGGCGGCTGATCCATTCACTACCCTGCCAACATACACACCTCCCCCTCAACAATATGTGTGTGTGTGTGTGTGTGTGTGTGTGTGTGTGTGTGTGTGTGTGTGGTGTGTGTGTGTGTGTGTGTGCGTGCAAGCAGGATTTTGGTGTAGGTGGAGAACAGCAGGTAGAGGATCTGTTGTAAACAGCCATCAAACCTCTGTGTGTGTCACAGATGGCACCATATTCCCAATTTAGTGCACTACTTTGACCAGGGTCCATAGGGCTCTGGTCGAAAGTAGTGCACTACATAGGGAATAGGGTGCCATTTGGGATGCATCTCTATTTGAACATAGAGAACTGATGTCAGCACAATTGAGAGTCTCCCTCCATCATGCTGTATGAAAACCTGGCAACATCCATCATCACTCCCCCATACACTGTCAGAGACACACACACAGGCATGCACTTAGGTACACACTCACACACACACACACACACACATGTACACACGCACACCCTGTTAAGAGAGTCTTGATTGTTTTAATTGTTCATTAACAATATCAACATAACACACTGCCTAACATCATGCATTACTACACAGTAACTTGTTGGAGCATACTATCACTCAGACATACTAACACTCAGACATATTAACAATCTGACATACCAACACTCAGACATACCAACACTCAGACAAACTAACACTCAGACATACCAACACTCAGACATACCAACACTCAGAAATACCAACACCCAGACATACTAACACTCAGACATACCAACACTCAGAGATACTGATACTCAGAGATACTGACACCCAGACATACCAACACCCAGACATACCAACACCCAGACATACTAACACTCAGACATACCAACACCCAGGCATACTAACACCCAGACATACTAACACTAAGAGATACTAACACTCAGAGATACTAACACTCGGGCATACCAACACACAGAGATACTGATACTCAGAGATACTGACACTCAGACATACTAACACTCAGAGATACTAACACTCAGAGATACCAACACTCAGGCATACCAACACTCAGAGATACTAACACTCAGACATACTAACACTCAGACATACCAACACCCAGGCATACTAACACCCAGGCATACTACCACCCAGACATACTAACACTCAGAGATACTAACACCCAGACATACTAACACCCAGGCATACTAACACCCAGGCATACTAACACCCAGACATACCAAGACCCAGACATACTAACACCCAGACATACTAACACCCAGACATACTAACACCCAGGCATACTAACACCCAGACATACTAACACTCAGACATACCAACACCCAGACATACTAACACCCAGACATACTAACACCCAGGCATACTAACACCCAGACATACTAACACTCAGACATACCAACACCCAGACATACTAACACTCAGACATACCAACACCCAGGCATACTAACACCCAGGCATACTAACACCTAGACATACTAACACTCAGAGATATCAACACCCAGACATACTAACACCCAGGCATACTAACACCCAGGCATACTAACACTCAGACATACTAACACCCAGACATACTAACACCCAGGCATACTAACACCCAGACATACTAACACCCAGACATACTAACACCCAGACATACTAACACCCAGACATACTAACCCCCAGACATACTAACACCCAGACATACTAACACCCAGACATACTAACACCCAGACATACTAACACTCAGACATACCAACACTCAGAGATACTGATACTCAGAGATACTAACACTCAGACATACTAACACTCAGACATACCAACACCCAGGCATACTAACACCCAGGCATACTAACACCCAGACATACTAACACTCAGAGATACTAACACCCAGACATACTAACACCCAGGCATACTAACACCCAGGCATACTAACACCCAGACATACCAACACCCAGACATACTAACACCCAGACATACTAACACCCAGACATACTAACACCCAGGCATACTAACACTCAGACATACCAACACCCAGACATACTAACACTCAGACATACCAACACCCAGGCATACTAACACCCAGGCATACTAACACCCAGACATACTAACACTCAGAGATACCAACACCCAGACATACTAACACCCAGGCATACTAACACCCAGGCATACTAACACTCAGACATACTAACACCCAGACATACTAACACCCAGGCATACTAACACCCAGACATACTAACACCCAGACATACTAACACTCAGACATACCAACACCCAGACATACTAACACCCAGACATACTAACACCCAGACATACTAACACCCAGACATACTAACACCCAGACATACTAACACTCAGACATACCAACACTCAGAGATACTGATACTCAGAGATACTGACACTCAGACATACTAACACTCAGAGATACTAACACTCGGGCATACCAACACTTAGAGATACTAACACTCAGATATACTAACACTCAGAGATACTAACACTCAGAGATTCTAACACTCAGAGACACTAACACTCAGAGACAATAATACTCAGCGATACTAACACTTAGGCATACTAACACTCAGACATATTAACACCCAGACATACTTAACACCCAGGTATACTTAACGTCCAGACATACTTAACAATCAGACATACTTACCACTTAGACATACTTAACACCAGACATAATTAACACTCAATCAAACTCAACACTCGGACAAACTCAACATTCGGACAAACCTAACACTCGGACATGCTTAACACTCGGACATGCTTAACACTCGGACATGCTTAACACTCGACATGCTTAACACTCGACAAGCTTAACACTCGGCATGCTTAACACTCGACAAGCTTAACACTCGACAAGCTTAACACTCGGACATGCTTAACACTCGGACATGCTTAACACTCGACATGCTTAACACTCAGACATACTAACACTCGGACATACCAACACCCAGGCATACTAACACCCAGGCATACTAACACCCAGACATACTAACACTCAGGCATACCAACACTCAGAGATACTGATACTCAGAGATACTGACACTCAGACATACTAACACTCAGACATACTAACACTCAGAGATACTAACACCCAGACATACTAACACTCAGAGATACTAACACTAAGAGATACTAACACTCGGGCATACCAACACACAGAGATACTGATACTCAGAGATACTGACACTCAGACATACTAACACTCAGAGATACTAACACTCAGAGATACTAACACTCAGAGATACTAACACTCAGGCATACCAACACTCAGAGATACTAACACTCAGAGATACTAACACTCAGAAATACCAACACTCAGACATACTAACACCCAGACATACTAACACCCAGACATACTAACACCCAGACATACTAACACCCAGACATACTAACACTCAGACATACCAACACTCAGAGATACTGATACTCAGAGATACTGATACTCAGAGATACTGACACTCAGACATACTAACACTCAGAGATACTAACACTCGGGCACACCAACACTTAGAGATACTAACACTCAGATATACTAACACTCAGAGATACTAACACTCAGAGATTCTAACACTCAGAGACACTAACACTTAGAGACAATAATACTCAGCGATACTAACACTTAGGCATACTAACACTCAGACATATTAACACCCAGACATACTTAACACCCAGGTATACTTAACGTCCAGACATACTTAACAATCAGACATACTTACCACTTAGACATACTTAACACCAGACATAATTAACACTCGGACAAACTCAACACTCGGACAAACTCAACATTCGGACAAACCTAACACTCGGACATGCTTAACACTCGGACATGCTTAACACTCGACATGCTTAACACTCGACATGCTTAACACTCGACAAGCTTAACACTCGGCATGCTTAACACTCGACAAGCTTAACACTCGACAAGCTTAACACTCGGACATGCTTAACACTCAGACATGCTTAACACTCGGACATGCTTAACACTCGGACATGCTTAACACTCGACATGCTTAACACTCAGACATACTAACACTCGGACATACCAACACCCAGGCATATTAACACCCAGGCATATTAACACCCTGACATACTTAACACCCAGGTATACTTAAAGTCCAGACATACTTACCACTTAGACATACTTACCACTTAGACATACTTAACACCAGACATAATTAACACTCAATCAAACTCAACACTCGGACAAACTCAACATTCGGACAAACCTAACACTCGGACATGCTTAACACTCGACATGCTTAACACTCGACATGCTTAACACTCGACAAGCTTAACACTCGGCATGCTTAACACTCGACAAGCTTAACACTCGACAAGCTTAACACTCGGACATGCTTAACACTCAGACATGCTTAACACTCGGACATGCTTAACACTCGGACATGCTTAACACTCAGACATACTAACACTCGGACATACCAACACCCAGGCATACTAACACCCAGGCATACTAACACCCAGACATACTAACACTCAGACATACCAACACCCAGACATACTAACACTCAGAGATACTAACACTCAGAGATACTAACACTCAGAGATACTAACACTCAGGCATACCAACACTCAGAGATACTAACACTCAGACATACTAACACTCAGACATACTAACACCCAGACATACTAACACCCAGACATACCAACACCCAGACATACCAACACCCAGACATACCAACACCCAGACATACTAACACCCAGGCATACTAACACCCAGGCATACTAACACCCAGACATACTAACACTCAGAGATACTAACACTCAGAGATACTAACACTCAGAGATACTGATACTCAGAGATACTGACACTCAGACATACTAACACTCAGAGATACTAACACTCAGAGATACTAACACTCAGAGATACTAACACTCAGAGATACTAACACTCAGAGATACTAACACTCAGAGATACTAACACTCAGAGATACTAACACTCAGAGATTCTAACACTCAGAGATTCTAACACTCAGAGATACTAACACTCAGAGACAATAATACTCAGTGATTCTAACACTTAGGCATACTAACACTCAGACATATTAACACCCAGACATACTTAACACCCTGGTATACTTAACGTCCAGACATACTTAATTAACACTCAATCAAACTCAACACTCGGACAAACTCAACATTCGGACAAACCTAACAGTCGGACATGCTTAACACTCGGACATGCTTAACACTCGGACATGCTTAACACTCGGACATGCTTAACACTCGGACATGCTTAACACTTGACATGCTTAACACTTGACATGCTTAACACTTGACATGCTTAACACTCGGACATACTTAAAGCTTTATTTTCTTTGTTCTCTAATGATGCATGCACTCAGCTCCCTTGAATCTGCGTGCGTGTGTGTGTGTGTGTGTGTGTGTGTGTGTGCAGCCCAGTCAAGCTGAAGTCACCCCACATATAATCCATCCATCTTGCTGGCAGCCATCTGGCTATGTTGTTCTGAAGCTGCAGCAGTGGGCCTGCCCTGTGACTGCTGACAACAAGACTACTTTGAACTCGGATGGAGTGTGTGTGTGTGTGTGTGTGTGTGTGTGTGTGTGTATGTATGGATGTACGTGCCACGCGCGTGTGTTTAGCTGAGTGTAGCTGAGTGACCGGTAGCAGGTCTGCTGACATCCGTAATGAACCTTGTCGTCTTTGGATGACATCATAAAACCATGATTGATGACCCAGAACGGATAGCGCTATGATGCGGCTGAAAAGTAGATGACAATAAGTAAAAACGGTGCACTTAAGCGCAAAGCCTTGGTTAAGGTCTTTCAGGCTTTTGTTACATATTGAAATCCTTCTCTATAGCAATAATTTTGCAGCTGGTCTGGATCTGTTCACATACAGCAGTTGGTAAAGTCTTCTTATAATATTTACAGACAATTAGGTGCTTCAAGAATATCAGGCAACAATCCCTCTCACAAGATGCCTGAAAAATATTAATACACGTAAAGTGGGTTATAATTGTAATTCTAAGGAGACTTAATACTAAGTAAGAAAACACATCACAGAAAGTGGTAACATATCTCAATTGTCTCTGTGATCCCGAAAGGATGTTAGAAAAGATAGCGGCTTCATACACTTCAATAGAAATGTTTTGTTTAAACAAACACTTGTTGCATCACAGAGAGATCCTCCTATATCAAACATGTAAACCACAGAGATGGTTCAGATCACAGCACATGACATGTTCCGAGCAGCACCCCCCTGACATTGAACATCGTCCTCCTCCCTCCTCCTCCCTGTTCTGTACAACAGCTGTAATTACACACTACACATTCTCTCTCTCTCTCTTCAATTCAAGGGCTTTATTGGCATGGGAAATATATTAACATTGCCAAAGCAAGTGAAGTAGATAATAGACAAAAGTGAAATAAACAATAACA
This sequence comes from Oncorhynchus mykiss, assembly GCF_057628025.1. Classification (NCBI taxonomy): domain Eukaryota; kingdom Metazoa; phylum Chordata; class Actinopteri; order Salmoniformes; family Salmonidae; genus Oncorhynchus; species Oncorhynchus mykiss. The sequence continues at coordinate 84,666,329 of NC_143022.1, read as the reverse complement.
ATTAACAGCAAACTGTAAAGGGTCGATGTGCAGCAGGTGGGACGGAGTCAGGCGCAGGACACCGAGGATGAGTAATAACGGACTTTTACTCAAAACGTCAACAAAATAAATTCCACGCAGGGAAAACAATCCAGCTTACAAAATAGTAGCAACAGCTAAACACAGAACAAACACGCACAAAACCATGTGGGAACCAGAGGGTTAAATAGGGAATAACTAATAATGTCATGGAAACCAAGTGTGTACAATAAAGACAAAACAAATGGACAATGAAACGTAGATCGGTGGCGGCTAGAAAACCGTTGACGGCTACCACCGAACGCCGCCCGAACAAGGAGAGGCACCAACTTTGGCGGAAGTCGTGACACAAACATTACACTCAGAAGTTCCAAAAGAATAACTGTCAAATTATGTATATATACAGTGTTGTAACAATGTGCAAATAGTGAAAGTACAAAAGGGAAATAAATAAACATAAATATGGGTTATATTTACAATGGTGTTTGTTCTTCACTTCACCCTTTTTTTGTGGCAACAGGTCACAAATCCTGCTGCTGTGATGGCAGACTGTGGTATTTCACTCAGCAGATAGGGGAGTTTCTCTTTCTCCCTCCCCCTCTCTCTTTCTCTCTCTTCCACATCTCTCCACTCCCCCCCCCCCCCCCTCTTTTATAACAAACACAATCTCCTTCTAAGAAACGGTCCCCGAAATAAAAATGACTGACTGCCGGTCGGAGCTGGTGATGTCAGCCACCAAATTTATCCCTGTCAGCCTGTGTGGAGAGGAGTTCTGTCCTGTGTGTGTCCTGTCTCGACTGGGAGGCCAGGGTGTCCTTGAGACCCTCTGCTCTGTGACAACCAAGTCCGGGTGGATTGAAGCCTCCATAATATTAATACCTGGGTGGGGTGAACCCCCAGAACATTACTGTCACTAACACTGAAGGAGGGAAGCTAAGGCTAGCTGTTAGACAGTGTGTGTGTCCACATGGCAGAGGAGAGGATTCATCTCTAATATTTCTGAACCTGGATGTGTATGATATTTCTATACTATTTAATATTACTACTACATCTAAATCAACGAAAAAGTCCTCCAAATAGGAGACTAACCCTTTGCTCTCTCTTCTCTCTCTCTTCCTGTTCTCACCCTTTACGGCCCACCAGGGGGCTACTTTTCAACAGAAAAGCCTGTGTGTGTATGTGTGTGTGTACTGTATGTGTGTGTGTATGTGTGTGTGTACTGTATGAGTGTGTGTGTGTGTGGCCAACCCTGTTGTGCAGTGAGAAAGGGGAGACCTAAACCATTTAAATCAATCACCGACCCTAGAGGAACTGCCTATGGAAGCACATTCAGCTGTTGTAGTACTTAACTATCAGAAATTGTTTTTAGATGGTAAACCACTCCAGTCATTGATAATATCTTAGAAAAATACAAATTAGTAACTTTAAAAGTGCATTTGAGGGCAAGTGTCTTTCACATCCCATTAAAGTTGATCAAATAAAATCAAGTGATTTTATTTGCCTAATCTGATTTAGGCCTTCCAAATGTTACTGTTATGAAAAATAATAATAAGAACATTATTGGAACTATACTATATCAACATGTTAGTAATTTAGCAGACGCTCCTATCCACAGAGACTTACTGTCACGTCTGCTCCCGCTCCCCGTACCTGCTTCGTCTCTCCAGCGTCATTCCATGTGACACTTACAGGACCAATTAGGGTTAAGTGCCTTGCTCGAGGGCACATCAACACATTTTTCACCTAGTCAGCTTAGGGATTCAAACCAGAAACCTTTCAGTTACTGGCTCAACGCTCTTAACCGCCAGGCTACCTGCTGCCGCTAGGGTCAACCAAAGTCCCAGTACATGACTTATTATACCATTATTACATGACTACAATTTACTGCTTGTATTGGATAAAACATATATAAAGAATTATGCACTACATGGAATGCAGCAACACTGCATGGTTTGTGGAGAAAGAAAGCGAAGGAAGGTGGGGGAGAGAGAGAGAGATAGAGACCCAGAAAACACTATGGTGTTAAAACAGTACCAGTCAAAAGTTTGGACACACCTACTCATTCAAAGGTTTTTCTTTATTTTTACTATTTTCTACATTGTGGAATAATAGTGAAGACATAACTATAAAATAACACATAAGGAATCATGTAGCAACCAAAAAAGTGTTAAACAAATCAAAATCTAGTTCATATTTGAGATTCTTCAAAGAAGCCACCCTTTGCCTTGATGACAGCTTGGCACACTCTTGGCATTCTCTCAACCAGCTTCATGAGGTAGTCACCAGGAATGCATTTCAATTAACAGGTGTGCCTTTAGTAGAAGTTCATTTGTGGAATTTCTTTCCTTCTTAATGCGTTTGAGACAATCAGTTGTGTTGTGACATGGTAGGGGTGGTATACAGAAGATAGCCCTATTTGGTAAAATACCAAGTCCACATTATGGCAAGAACAGCTCAAATAAGCAAAGAGAAATGACAGTCCATCATTACTTTAAGACATGAAGGTCCGTCAATATGGAAAATATCAAGAGCTTTGCAAGTTTCTTCAAGTGCAGTCGCAAAAACCATCAAGTGCAATGATGAAACTGGCTCTCATGAGGACCACCACAGGAAAGGACCCCTTCTGCTGCAGAGGATATGTTAATTGGAGTTACCAGCCTCAGAAATTAGAGTCCTAATTTGACATTTTTGGTTCCAACCTCTGTATCTTTGTGAGACGCAGAGTAGGTGAATGGAAGATCTCCGCATGTGTGGTTCCCACCGTGAAGCATGGAAGAGGAGGTGTGATGGTGTGCGGGTGCTTTGCTAGTGACACTGTCTATGATTTCTTTAGAATTCAAGGCACACTTAACCAGTACGGCTACCACAGCATTCTGCAGCAATACGCCGTCCCATCTGGTTTGTGCTTAGTGGGACTAGCATTGTTTTTCAACAGGACAATGACCCAACACACCTCCAGGCTGTGTAAGGGCTATTTGAACAAGAAGGAGAGAGATGGAGTGCTGCATAAGCTGACCTGGCCTCCACAATCACGTGACCTCATCCCAATTGAGATGGTTTGGGATGAGTTGGACCGCAGAGCTTTATTTTATTTTTATTTCACCTTTATTTATCCAGGTAGGCCAGTTGAGAACAACTTCTCATTTACAACTGCAACCTGGCCAAGATAAAGCAAAGCAGTGCGACAAAAACAATCACGCAGAGTTACATATGGGATAAACAAACGTACAGTCAATAACACAATAGAAAAATATATGTACAGTGTGTGCAAATGTAGTAAGAATAGGGAGGTAAGGAAATAAATAGACCATAGTGGCGAAATAATTACAATTGATCATTAACACTGGAGTGATAGATGTGCAGATGATGATGTGCAAGTAGAGATACTGGGGTGCAAAAGAGCAAGAAAAATAAATAACAATATGGGGATGAGGTAGTTGGGTGTGCAATTTACAGATGGGCTGTGTACAGGTGCAGTGATCGGTAAGCTGCTCTGACAGCTGATGCTTAAAGTTAGTGAGAGAGATATAAGTCTCCAGCTTCAGTGATTTTTGCAATTTGTTCCAGTCATTGGCAGCAGAGAACTGGAAGGAAAGGCAGCCAAAGAGGTGGGGATGACCAGTGAAATATACCTGCTGGAGGGTGTGCTAAGAGTGTGTGTTGCTATGGTGACCAGTGAGCTGAGATAAGGCGGGGCTTTACCTAGCAGAGACTTATAGATGACATGGAGCCAGTGGGTTTGGTGACGAATATGTAGCGAGGGCCAGCCAACTAGAGCATACAGGTCACAGCGGTGGGTAGTAAATGAGGCTTTGGTGACAAAACTGATGGCACTGTGATAGACTACATCCAATTTGCTGAGTAGAGTATTGGAGGCTATTTTGAAAATGACATCACCGAAGTCAAGGATCGGTAGGATAGTCAGTTTTACGAGGGTATGTTTGGCAGCATGAGTGAAGGAGGCTTTGTTGCAAAATAGGAAGCCGATTCTAGATTTAATTTTGGATTGGAGATGCTTAATGTGAATCTGGAAGGAGAGTTTACAGTCTAACCAGTCACCTAGGTATTTGTAGTTGTCCACATATTATAAGTCAGAACTGTCCAGAGTAGTGATGCTAGTCGGACGGGCGGTTGAGGGCAGCAATCGGTTGAAGAGCATGCATTTAGTTTTACTAGCATTTAAGAACAGTTGTAGGCCACGGGAGGAGTGTTGTATGGCATTGAAGCTCGTTTGGAGGTTTGTTAACACAGTGTCCAAAGAAGGGCCAGATGTATACAGAATGGTGTTGTCTTGTGTAGAGGTGGATCAGTGAATCACCAGCAGCAAGAGCGACATCAATGATATATACAGAGAAAAGAGTCGGCCGGAGAATTGAACCCTGTGGCAGCGCCATAGAGACTTCCAGAGGTCCGGACAACAGACCCTCTGATTTGACACACTGAACTATATCTGAGAAGTAGTTGGTGAACCAGGTGAGGTAGTCATTTGAGAAACCAAGGCTCTTGAGACTGCCGAAAAGAATGCAGTGATTGACAGTGTCGAAAGCCTTGGCCAGGTAGATGAAGACGGCTGCACAGTACTGTCTTTTATTGATGGCGGTTATGATATCATTTAGGACCTTGAGCATGGCTGAGGTGCACCCATGACCAGCTCGGAAACCGGATTGCCCAGCGGAGAAGGTACGATGGGATTCGAACTGGTCAGTGATCTGTTTGTTAACTTGGCTTTCAAAGACTTTAGAAAGACAGGGCAGGATGGATATAGGTCTATAACAGTTTGGGTCTAGAGTGTCTCCCCTTTGAAGAGGGGGAGACAAAGATAGACAGCTTTCCAATCTTTAGGGATCTCAGATGATACGAAAGACCGGTTGAACAAGCTAGTAATAGGGGTTGCAACAATTGCGGCGGATAGTTTTAGAAAGAGAGGATCCAGACTGTCTAGCCCAGCTGATGTGTAGGGTCCAGATTTTGCAGCTCTTTCAGAACATCAGCTATGTGGATTTGGGTGAAGGAGAAGCTGTGGGGGGTGGGGGGGGGGGCAAGTAGAAAAAGCAGTCCGATATGCTCTGGGTTGATATCACGCTGTGCAGACTTGCAGGTATTGACCGAGCTAAAGCTGGCTGGTGTCCGAGCTAAAGGTGAAGACCACTAGCAGTGGATTACAATGACTACTAGCTTGTAGGCTGGCTAGCTTCTGATGGAGGTTCCAGTTATAAAGTATAAAAATAGCAGATCCGTACCACATTGGGTGAGGCGGGTTGCAGGAAAGTATATTTAGTTCATAGATTGAAAGTGAGATTAAAATATATACAAAAAAACAAAGAAAGACTATATATACTGGACAAGACAAACACACATCCGACTGCTACGCCATCTTGGATTTTAGAGTGAAGGAAGAGCAGCCAACAAGTGCGCAGCATATGTGGGAACTCCTTCAAGACTTGAAAAATCAGTCCAGGTGAAGCTGGTTGAGAGAATGCCAAGAGTGTGCAAAGCTGCCATCAAGAAAATGGTTGGCGGGCCTCCCGGGTGGCGCAGTGGTTAAGGGCGCTGTACTGCAGCGCCAGCTGTGCCATCAGAGTCCTGGGTTCGCGCCCAGGCTCTGTCGTATCCGGCCGCGACCGGGAGGTCCGTGGGGCGACGCACAATTGGCCTAGCGTCGCCCGGGTTAGGGAGGGCTTGGTCGGTAGGGGTGTCCTTGTCTCATCGCGCACCAGCGACTCCTGTGGCGGGCTGGGCGCAGTGTACGCTAGCCAAGGTGCACGGTGTTGGGATGATCAATCCTTGGTTCCAAATATTGAGGAAGATGCCAGAGCTAAGGATGATGTTAAAGAGTTTAAGTATAGCAAATTGGAATTTGCAGTCAAAATAGCATGGTTGGTTAAGGGCCAAAAAAACGGCAGCCATCCTCTCCGGCGGCATTAGAATATCATTATACAATTTGGCCCTATAACAAAGAACAAACAGCAAAAATATATACATGATCAAATACAAATAATACAATCAACTATTAAAGCCTACCAGAACCCAATGGATTCTCCAATTACATTGAATTAGCTACAGGACAAAATACAAACCCTTCAACCTCAAAAGGCCTGTGGTCTTGATCGTGTCCTTAATGAAATTATCAAATATACAGACTGCAAATTCCAATTTGCTATACTTAAAGTCTTTAACATCATCGACATCTGGCATCTTCCTCAATATTTGGAACCAAGGATTGATCATCCCAATCCACAAAAGTGGAGGCCAATTTGACCCCAATAACCACCGTGGGATACGCGTCAACAGCAACCTCAGGGAAATCCTCTGCATTATCATTAACAGCAGACATTTCCTCAGTAAAAAACAATGTACTGAGAAAATGTCAAATTGGCTTTTTACCAAATTACCGTACGACACACCACGTATTCACCCTGCACACCCTTTATTTATTTGACCTTTATTTAACTAGGCAAGTCAGTTAAGAACACATTCTTATTTTCAATGACGGCCTAGGAACACTGGGTTAACTGCCTGTTCAGGGGCAGAAAAACAGATTTGTACCTTGTCAGCTCGGGGATTTGAACTTGCAACCTTTCAGTTACTAGTCCAACACTCTACTTACCACTAGGCTACCCTGCCCCCCCTAATTGACCAACAAACACACCAAAACAAAGGCAAAGTCTTCTCATGCTTTGTTGATTTAAAAAAAACTTTTGACTCAATTTGGCATGAGGGTCTGCTATACAAATTGATTGAAAGTGGTGTTGGGGGAAAAACATACAACATTATAAAATCCATGTATACAAAAAACAAATGTGCGATTAAAATTGGCAAAAAACACACACATTTCTTTCCACAGGGCAGTAGGGTGAGACAGGGATGCAGCTTAAGCCCCACCCTCTTCAACATATATATCAATGAATTGGCGAGGGCACTTGAACACTAGAATCTGAAGTCAAATGTCTACTGTTTGCTGATGATCTGGTGATTCTGTCCCCAACCAAGGATGATCTACAGCAGCACCTTGATCTTCTGCACAGATTATGTCAGACCTAGGCCCTGACAGTAAATCTCAGTTGCCAGGGCCACAAATACAAATTCCATCTAGACACCGTTGCTATAGAGCACACAAAAAAACTATACATACCTCAGCCTAAACATCAGTGCCACAGGTAACTTCCACAAAACTGTGAATGATCTGAAAGACAAGGCAAGAATGGCCTTCTACGCCATCAAAAGGAACATAAAATTTGACATACAAATTAGGATCTGGCTAAAAACACTTAAATTAGTTATAGAACCCTAGTTATAGAACCCATTTCCCTTTATGGTTGTGAGGTCTGGAGTCCGCTCACCAACCAAGAATTCACAAATGGGACAAACACCAAATTAAGACTCTGCATGCAGAATTCTGCAAAAAAATCCTCTGTGCACAATGTAAAACACCAAATAATGCGAGTGTACTGTGAGTGTAACTTTTGTGAGTGTAATATTTACTGTCAATTTTTTGTTTACTATCTACTTCACTTGCTTTGGCAATGTTAACATATGCTTTCCATGTCAATAAATCCCTTAAATTGAAATTGAATTGAGAGCAAGAGAGAGAGGGAGAGAGAGAGAGAGAGAGAGAGAGAGAGAGGGGGAGAGAGAGAGAGAGAGAGGGAGGGAGAGAGAGAGAGAGAGAGGGAGGGAGAGAGAGAGAGAGAGAGAGAGAGAGAGAGAGAGAGAGAGAGAGAGAGAGAGAGATAACAAGAATGAAAGGCAGGACGAGAGGGAGGGAAGGAGCGAAACAAGCACAGCATGAGAAGTGATTGATTCTATTTGATGTACTGCTCCAGCTTCAGCACTGCTTGGCCCTCCCTCCGGGCAATTCAGCTGTGCTTCACTAAGAGCTTGCCTGCTCTGTGAGTGTGCGTGTGTGTATGAGTGTGCGTGTGTGTTTGCGCGAAGTGTGCATGCACGCGTGTGTGCACTCGTTCCTGTGTGTGCGAGCGCGTGCGTGTGTGTCGGGGAGACATTGTTCCTTGACGTCAGCACTCAGCCAAGCCTGCCGCTGTAGCTGCCGCTGCTCGCCTCTCAAACATGTCTTTGTTATTCCGTAGCTTCCGTCGGAGACCGGTGACTCGCAAAATACGGAACCGATAGCCTACTTACCAAAGATCTGCATGGCGCTCGGACTCTCTGTCGACGACTGAGAGCGGATGTGACATGTAAAATATAGGCTATCAACGATGTTGTTATTCAGAGATGACAATGATGACGAGGAGGAAAATAGTAGCCTAATGATAACAACAACAATAATTTGTTTATTTTATATGCAATTAAGACTATTTATAATATTCTCCTATTATTTCAATTATTATAATTATTATGATTATGCATATTGTGAATAGTGTTTATGTAGACATATTAGCTAGCTTATGTTATTATTATTATGTGAGTGTTGTTATTATTATTACAATATAGGCATATTTGTATTGATTTGTGTATTATCATTGTAATCATTATTACCATTTGTTATTATTAGGCTATTAGTATCATCATTTATATAATCAATATTAGTCCTAATATAGGCCTGCATCTATTAAATAGTTTAGCACGTTTTTGAGTGATTTGATTTCAACAGTTTATAAATATTTGAAAAATGTATTCAGTTGGTAATACATTACCTAACACACCTCCTCCACTAAGAATCGAAATCCAAACTGACCATGGCAAAAATGATTTCACTCTCGTCCGCTCAGGCGTTTCCAGCTTGTCCTATGGCCTTTCTGTAATGCAGGTCACTCCCGTAGTATTCCTAAATCGCTCCCACCACCGGAATCTGGGACACATTTTGTCAGCAGCCGCAAAGCATGGCTCCTTCTGTGGTAACTGAATAGCCAGTGTAATTTGACACTTCAACTTGCCGTGGCTCTCTACGGTAGTTGATTCAGTCACTCACACGCTAACGCTACGGTGATCGGTTTTTCTTGTATTTGTGAAGTGAAAAAGGACGCAGTGTAGGTCTACACGAAATTCGGGAAAACAAAGCGGATTTCTTCTCCTAGCCGAGCTAAAAGTAAGTTCCGTTCCGTGGTTGTTTCCGTATTGTAGGCTGTTCAATCACACCTCGCCGTGGGTTGGTTGCACAGACAGACATGGTTTTGTGTGTGGGCATTAACGTTACTGCCTTCGATGAGTTCGCTACTCGCTGGCCATACTCAACCCCAGCGCCAACAATAGACTGACCCAGAAGCCAGAGAATCAGAACAGAACCAGCCGGTATACTTAAACTGGATAGGGTATTTTTTTTATTTTTACTATTGCGTCCGAGTCTAGAAATATATATTTTTTAGCTAGGTCCGTGCACAGCGTGGATTTGTTGCTTGCGTGCGGTTAGTTGTGGTTTGTTCGGTTGCGTTTAGCCTACATTGAGACATTTAGAGACGGCTGTTTGATTGTTGGTAAACAAATGACGTTGATTAGTTTGCTGGGGTTAATCTTCCCTTAATCTGGGAATGTATGTCAGGTAACTAATAGGCTAGTTCAGCAAGCAAAACAAGGCTGGACTGAGTTGACTGCTTTCTAAAATAGCCTAGCCTACCTGTTGTAATAATAGCCTACCACAAATCCAAACTGCTTTGCTGTTTTGGCACGTTGTTAGTGTTACAATGTAACATTTGTATCTCCCGCTCTCAACATGTAAAATGTCTAGGCCTAGCTACTAGGCTATTATTTGTATGCCCGCGCCACGTAAATTATGCAGCACTGAACTGTTAAAATAGACTTTATATCTTGCATTGTATTTTCCAATCAGACTTGCAGAAAACCAATCGCTGGGCCGCTGTGCGTGCCACGGGCGGCGGCGTCTCTGGCGAGCCCTCCCCGATAAATTCCTCCGTCTGGATGTGAGGCCAGCCGGGGCAGCGGCGGGCGGACCTCCCGGTGGGTGGGAGGGAGAAAAGGAGGGAGCAGAACTGGCTTCTCTTTCATTACCCTCTCCACCCGGGCCATGATGGGAGAGACAGAGAGCAGCCAACTCGCAGAGGAAAAAAACTTGTAGACTGCACTGAATGAACGGGAGGGAGAGAGAGAGAATGCCCTTTTCCTCTCGTTAGTGAGGCATGGGAGTTGGGGGAAACACGAGTTGGAGCGGGTGCGGTAGTTCAGAGAGAGGCAGGGAGGGAGGAAAAGCTATGGATGTTGATTTCAGATGTTGTAAAGGGGCATGAAACTCCACTTCCAGAAAACCGTAATCCAACAGGTAATACATAGGCACATGGATGGGTTTTGTTTATGTTATCATAAAGGTAGTTTAATGTAGTCTACAATACACACCGTTTAAATGTGAACATGTGACCAGCTGCTTACACTGTCCTTAACATAACTGTAATGTTTTATGTTTATAATTGATTAATAGACACAGCTTGTAAGAATGTGTTAATAAAACATAATTGGAAACAGTGAACTTGACCTAGTCAGTGTAACTGTAAGTTAACAACACTTCTAAAGCCTCACACCATACACACACACTATCTCACTGTCAGTCAAGATAACAGGTGCAAGTTGTATGAGGGAAGCCCACCCATCCACCTTTTTTCACCTGTCAGCAGTCATGAAGCAAAGGAGACAAGGAAACGAAGCCAATCAATACAATTGGAATCAATGCTGTGTTTATGGACTGACAGTGTGGGTGAGTGGAGTGGTGGATTAAGGGAGACCATAGAGGAAACAAGGAAATTAATCCTATGCATATTGGATCTAGGCCGGAATGTGTATTATGATTCTGTTGCTATTCCACCCACAGCTTCCCTAGTCAGCCAAGATAAGCTGTATGAGGGAAGCCCATCCACCTATCGGCATTCATTAGGCAATGGATACAAGGAAATAAAGCAAGATGAAACCCTTTAAATACACTCCCATTGCTCCTCACTCAATCACAAACTCGTAGTAGTTCCATTCTTCTTCCATATTCTCTCTCTTCCCATTCCCCACCCACAGCCTCAGTCTAGAATTGAGCTAAGGTAACGCATTTAGAACCTACACCACACTAATCACTGCTGTGACAGCTTGACGTTTCACCTAACTGTTAGTGTTCTATTGTAGAGGGTTGTGAAATTGTTGGCTGGCGTTCACTCAGACTCGCTCACTAGACATGGATTCTCTGTCTGCTGGTGTCATGCCTTCGGCTCTTATACCACCCACTCCTGTCCGTCTGTCCCATAGCACAAGGAACCTTTGTTTCTGTCAGTCAGATTCTCTCTGTGTGGCGTGATTCTCTTGGTTGTTGAACATATCAGTTGTTTTTGTGAAATGCTTTAATTTGTATTTTCTTGAAATTTATGTCAGGGAAAATATCTTTAAGTGGAGAAATATGTCAATATTGCAGAGGAATATTAGGAAAATCTAAAACTGCATGGAGCTTTTACATTTGGACATATTGCATATCTGAAGTGTTCTATTTGAATTTGACTGCACCAGACTTCCTCAGTGTTCACACTATTGGATTTGTTATCTCTCTCTCCAAAAGGCTATTGATTAATTTGACTGCATGATAGCCTCCTGGTCGCAATTCCATTTGATTTGAATTACTATTGTGTAGCATTAGACCTTAATAGAAACTGGCACTCTAACTATATTTACCCAGCTAGGTTGAGAGAGCGAGCGAAAGATCAAACTACTATTTGGTTTTGTTTATAGGGTGTTACAATATTGTAAACAAGCACATATCAAGAGAGCGCAGACTGGTACTCTGACTCACTGTTACTGACTTCTATTCACACATCTGTGAGTGCTGCCCTGTGGGGCCTATCTATCCATTTTACCTCTGCCAACCAGCCTCAGACCAGTCTTCTGGGGGGGGGGGGGGGGGGGGGATCAGCCGGTAACACTCACTCGTCGTTTAATGAGAGCCTTTACTTCAGTAAGGTATTAGAACAGCATATAGCCCCTGTCTCGGTAAGTGCCTTTCCTTGAAAGAGGCAGAGGGGGAGAGAGAGAGAAGAGTGGTAGATACAGGTAGAGAAACAGAAAGTACATGTGAGTGAAAGAGCGAGAGAGAGACTGGAAAAAGAGAACTCACTGGCCTTACCCTGTCACTGGCTCATGCATGTTTGATTTGACGTTCGTTGGTACTTTGCGCAACGAGTGCAGGGAAGGGGATGTCACAATGGCCACGTCCTGTTCAGTTCCCTTCTGCAGTGCGTGTGTCTGAGCAGTGTGTGTGCATGCCTGTGTGTGTGTCTGGGCAGTGCTGGAGCAGGGGCCCTTGAATGATAAATGACACCCGGCTAGGAGGCTCCACGAGGAACAAGATGAGAGTTCAAGGAGAACACAATGTTCCCTACCACTGTCCGTCTGTCCATCCGTCCTCCATGCCTGCCTGTTTCCCTGCCTACCTGGCTGACTGGCTGGGCAGCTGACCTACTGATTGACTGGCTAACTGACTGACTGACTGGTTGACTGACTGGCTGCCTGCACTCAAGATTTCTCACCATCGCAAACAATTACCTTGACATTTTTACTGCTGATGAAATCTTCACTTGCTGTGTCTGTGGCAGTGAAGTGTGTGTCTGAGCAATCTGCACGCGAGTGTGTGTGTGTTAGTGCTGAGCGATTAGTGCTTTTTGAGGTCGGATCATTTGTGGTTTGATTATAAAAAAAAATATCTACATTTACGATTAAAAAATAATAATTTATACCTTAAATGCATTATGAAATTCCAAAGCCAAAAATAGTGATCATTCAATTGCAACCATTGCAAGTATTCCATTGTCTCTGTCAGGTCCACATAGAAAAATAGGAAATGACTATGAAATAATAAATTATTTTAGTTGTATATTACTTAGTTTTATTTAGTCATCATCTCATCTCTGCTCAGACAGTAGCAGCCAGAAAGACAACTGTCTAACGTTGTCTCTGTGCTCCCCATACTGTACTGTCTTTAGTCATCCTATTTAGCTAGGCCAGCCTGGCAAAGAATGCTGAAGAGCTGCCTGGCAATCATTTTATTAGTTTTTCAAAGTAGATAAGGCATACTTTCACAAACCGTCTCTATCCCTCTCTCTCATGTGGTCTGTGTGTATCTAACCTAACATAGCAGACGTAAAAGTGTATCCATCTCTGTCCAAGTAGGAAAAAAAAGACGCAGTGGATTATGGTCATTGTAGTTCAAGGAAAATAACAAATTCAACTTCATATTCATCGTCTCCAGCACCACACCAACAGCAACATATGTGAAAATGGCGCGTTTCTTTGTTTTGTAGTAAAAAAGATAGGTGAAGATAATTGTTTCCAATAACATCATCCATGTGCATTGTGTGATTTTTAACCAATTACAACAACACATAGAAACTTGTCTTTTTCACATGTTGATGTTGGGGTGGTGCTGGAGATGATGAATATGAAGTTGAACATTTTTTAAATTTCCCCTTTAATTACCACATTTCTGAACTGAACTAGGTTCAATATTTGCCTAGTGAAAACTACAACTCCCTTCAGCCCAGTGTGCCATATATTTCTTGACTTCATTTCGCTAGGAAATTTAATTATTTCTCTAGAGAAACGGCACGTTGGGCTCACAAAAAAACCCAGAACTAAATGGAATTCAAGTAATTGAACCGACGTCGGTCAATTAGTTGTTTAATAATGAAAAAAATCACAATGTCAGTTAATCGCTCAGCACTAGTGTGTGTTTGTCTTGTAAATCCTGTTTAAGACAAACACGTTGTCCTTATCCTTAGACTGTTTTCTTGTGAGTACAGTACAGTAGGGCTGCATCCCCCACGGAACCCTATTCCCTATATAGTGCATTACTTTGAAAGTCAAAAGTAGTGCGCTCTGTAGAGAATAGGGTGCCATTTAGGACACAAGCCTAGCTCATTAGTCTCTTCTGTTTCCATGCTGGGTTGGTGAGTTCACTGTCAGCTCTCTCCTCTGTGATCCGTCTAGGTTATATAGGTCTCTCATTTGATAATACAGCCTCTCTGACTGTATGGAAGTTAACTACAACCTCTGCCAAGTCTCTCTCATACCAGAGTAACAGTGTAATTGATTGTTTTTGTGAAGCCACCCACCTCTCATCACTACTATTTCAAATGCATTTTCTATTACCTCATCAGAATAATGATCTTCTATTCCTTTATAGGAAGTCTGGAGTCATGTCTTTATGTCTGTGAGTTTAATGTTACTATGTGTGTGGGATGGAGAGTGATGGTGTAGACTGCATGAAGAGGGTAGAATCACATCCAAAAAAAACAAACCGACCAAAACAAAACTGTACCGGCACAGACCTAAAAACAAAAGTACTATAATTTGATAGTAAAACACTTGCTGTTAGGAAACTTGAGTCCTCTAGGATACATACAGATGTGCCATCTTCAAATGATGCTACAGAGTTTTTTTTTTTTGTGTGAATTTTTCTCCTCAATTGTTGTAGTAGCTACTATCTTGTCTTATCGCTACAACTCTCGTACGGGCTCGGGAGAGACGAAGGTTGAAAGTCATGCGTCCTCCGATACACAACCAACCAAGCCGCGCTGCTTCTTAACACAGCGCACATCCAACCCGGAAGCCAGCCGCACCAATGCGCCGGAGGAAACATCGTGCACCTGGCCACCTTGATTAGCGTACACTGCGCCCAGCCCGCCACAGGAGTCGCTGGTGCGCGATGAGACAAGCCCTCCCTAACCCGGGCGACGCTAGGCCAATTGTGCTTCGCCCCACGGACCTCCCGGTCGCGGCCGGTTACGACAGAGCCTGGGCAACCTTCAGTGTTATGTCATAATTACGTAAAATTCTGGCAAATTACTGTTGCATATACACTGACTCTGCGTGCAATGAACGCAAGAGAAGTGACACAATTTCACCTGGTTAATATTGCCTGCTAAGAATATATACTTCTGTGTATTGATGTTAAGAAAGGCATTGATGTTTATGGTTAGGTACACGTTGGAGCAATGACGCAACGCATCGATTATATGCAACGCAGGAAAACGCGAGATAAACGAGTAATATCATCAACCATGTGTAGTTATAACTAGTGATTATGATTGATTGATTGTTTTTTTATAAGATAAGTTGCTAGCTAGCATTAAACTTACCTTGGCTTCTACTGCATTCGCGTAACAGGCAGGCTCCTCGTGGAGTGCAATGTAATCAGGTGGTTAGAGCGTTGGACTAGTTAACTGTAAGGTTGCAAGATTGAGTCCCCCGAGCTGACAAGGTAAAAAATCTGTCGTTCTGCCCCTGAACGAGGCAGTTAACCCACCGTTCCTAGTCCGTCATTGAAAACAAGAATGTGTTCTTAACTGACTTGCCTAGTTAAATCAAGATTAAATAAAGCTGTAAACAAAAAAAAAACATCGGTATGTTATGAAAACTTGAAATCGGCCCGAATTAATCGGCCATTCCGATTAATCGGTCGACCTCTAATTTACACACACGCGCATGCATTCATTCAAAAGTTTGGACACACCTACTCATTCAAGGGGTTTTCTTTATTTTTACTATTTGCTACATTGTAGAATAATAGTGAAGACATTAACAGTATGAAATAACACATATGGAATCATGTAGTAACCAAAAAAGTGTTTATCAAATCCAACATATATTTTATATTTGAGATTCTTCAAATTAGTCACCCTTTGCCTTGATGACAGCTTTGCACACTCTTGGTATTCTCTCAACCAGTTTCATGAGGAATGCTTTTCCAACAGTCTTGAAGGAGTTCCCACATATGTTGAGCATTTGCTGGCTGCTTTTCCTTCACACTGCGGTCCAACTTATCCCAAACCATCTCAATTGGTTTGAGTAGGTGTGTCCAAACTTTTGACTTGTGCTGTAGTTGTATGGCATGTTACGAATTCCAATGCGTACACTATGTTAAGAATTTGTAAGTTCTTAAAATCCCGGATTGTATCTTTAATTTGACTCTGCTTTTCACAGCAGGAAAATAATCCTGCACCAACAGGACATTTTAATTATTATGTGGATTCTAATTAATGGACATTTTTGTAGGGGTTGATACATTTTTCGTAAGGACAAATCAAGTCTGCCATTTTTAAGGGGAAATTACAAACTTTAGAAGCCATTTTATAAAAAATTGAATACACTACAATTTGCACTTCATGCTGCGGTGGAAAATTTGTTGCGACAACAGAGTGATCAAATTAAGATAGCAGATCTGTACTGTAATTCCTTGTTTTCTGACATTTGTACACAGTGAAACTAATTGAAGGTCAAATGTTAGATATTGGGGTGTTGTGTAATAGAGAAAATAAGAAAATAAAAACTGATGTGGATGGAGTATCAACATTTCCTGAGTATGGAATATTTGGGCAAGAGGTGAGGCAAGCACGTATTTACACTAATATACAGTTGTGTTTCTGTTTTTGTTGCACAATGTAAACATTTTAGTTGTGTTCCCACATGTCCCAATATCAAATTGGCGTGCCACTGCAAGCCCCACAGCGCTCTGTCTCTCCCTGCCTGCCGCCTCCTCCCAACCACTCATCCAGCAGCGAGTGTGTCCTTTAGAGAGAGAACGATAGAGTATGTGTGTGTGAGTTGTGTGTGTGCCCACTTGCTGCCCTCCCCTCATTGTGACTCTGGCAGTGTAAGCCAGGCTGTGTGTGTGTGTGTGTGTGCGTGCGTGCGTGCGTGGCTGTTTCCCAGGGTTCTAAGCCCTGCCGGTCCTTTCATACCCCTGCTGCCTGGGCAGCTCAGATAAAGAGACATATTAAAACCTCCCTCGCTGTGGAGAGAGAGAAAGACAGAGGTGAAAGAGGGGTAGAGGGGGCCAGAGGAAAAGCATATTTGTCTCATCCCATGACAGCTGTCGTGTACCTGTCTAATTAAAATAGTTATCACTTTGGTCATTCAGTGAAATGATATCACTCATCAGTATATCTAAACTACATAAATAAAACAATATCTACAATATATTTTTGATACTTAACCCTAAATCACCCCAATCGGAAATCATCTCCCCAGTTTATCAGCCAGTCGATGTGTTGTACCAGATACAATATTATTTTCCTCTCCCTTTGCAGTAGTTTTGGCTGATTTTCATGGGGCTACAGAGGTTAATCTGTTTGCCTTCCATTTGGGACTTAATTTATTCTACTGATCAACAACATTTGCATAGAAGTAGCTTATTTTATAAAAGTGCATGCTCTTTAACCATCATTCATGAAGCAGGAGGGGGTCGTCAGTTGGAGCACTATTCACGCAGAGTCAGTTTGCTGGGGCAATAAATTCACTGACACAAGATAATATTTGGGAGAGACGTGAGAGAGAGACCAATTATTTTTTTTAAGTGAATTAATAAAGTTTTGGTGGCAATTAGTTGTCTACCATTTTTAGGTGGAAATTACAAACTTTAGAAGCCATTTTATAAAAAATTGAATACACTACAATTTGCACTTCATGCTACAATTTGCACTTCATGCTACAATGTTTGTCATTGTTAGCATATTATCACAAAGTACTAGGGGTAGTGAATTGATGTTAGCTTAAGCTGTTAGCTAGCAAGGAAAGTTAGCCTGTAAAGCTGGAAGCTACCGCTATCTTCTTGCATTGTAACGTGTTCTAGCCTGTATGGACATTGTTTTGCAAACAGTAATTAACAGATTTAACATTTCTACATGTGGTGTCGCATTATTCAAGTGTGTTAACTTAAGTGGAGCATGAGAGGGGAGCTAACATGATGCAGCCCAGACTCCCAGTGCAGGCTAAGTGGAGCATGAGAGGGGAGCTAACATGATGCAGCCCAGACTCCCAGTGCAGGCTAAGGGGAGCATGAGAGGGGAGCTAACATGATGCAGCCCAAACCCCCAGTGCAGGCTAAGTGGACCATGAGAGGGGAGCTAACATGATGCAGCCCAGACTCCCAGTGCAGGCTAAGTGGAGCATGAGAGGGGAGCTAGCATGATGCAGCCCAGACTCCCAGTGCAGGCTAAGGGGAGCATGAGAGGGGAGCTAACATGATGCAGCCCAGACTCCCAGTGCAGGCTAAGGGGAGCAGGCACGGCATGCTCACTCCATAATAAGGGGGGACGTCTGCTGTGCTTAGACAGACTTGATCCGTGAGACACATTTGACAAGTACCAAAAGTAACAAGTTCTAGCACCAAACCGTTGTTCATGTTCTAGTATCGGAAAAATACAGACGTTTCCGTATATCGTGCAACACTAGCGTGCGTGCGTGCGTTGCGCAAATGTGTCCCCACCTTTGTTTGTTCCCGGAGACAAGCATTGATCCACTGCAGAGTACTTGCCAGGGCCCTGTCCACTGCAGTCCTTGCCAGGGCCCAGCTTGCAGCCTCCAAAACAATGTTTGTCATTGTCTTGCTGTGATTTATAATCATCTGTTGACAAACAACGGTACTCTCTCATTTTCTGTATGATTTAAAATGATTCAGAAGATGCTCAAATCCCCATTTCTCAGGAACATATGCCAGGTGTGTAAACTAACAACAAGAACAGACTATGTAAAGCTAGGCAGATTACTATTTATAAAAAAATAAAAAAAAATATATATATATATATTGTATTTGGATTTATTAGTTTAACTTTTTACCCCATTTCTCCCCAATTTCGTGGTATCCACTTGGTAGATAGGACAAGACTATCGGCTGCAACTCCCGTACGGACTCAGGAGAGGCGTAGGTCGAGAGCCATGCGTCCTCCGAAACACAACCCAGCCATGCCGCACTGCTTTTTGACACACTGCTCGCTTAACCCGGAAGCCAGCCGCACCCATGTGTCGGAGGAAACACCTGTGCGCCTGGCGACCGAAGTCAGCTTGCAGGCACCCGGCCGGCCACAAAGAGTCGCTAGAGCACGATGGAACAAGGGAATCCTGGCCGGCCAAACCATCCCCCGACCTAGACGACGCAAATTGTGCGCCTCCTAATGGGTCTCCCGGTCACGGCCTTCTGCGACACAGCCTGAGATCGAACCCTGGGCTGTAGTGACGCGTCAAGCACTGCAATGCAGTGACATAGACTGCTGCACCACTCGGGAGGACCTAGGCAGATGACTTCTGAGATTACATCATTTCTTTTATAATACCTCATAATAGACATAACATGTAATGTTATTATAATGTGTTTCCCTAACAACTGTTCTCAGAGCCATTTCAACTTTATAGCTCCTAATAGATGAGGAAAAGCTGATCCCAGATCTGTGCATAGTGGGCTGGGTGGGATGGTAAACATCAGACACAGACAGGGAATAGGGCTAGCCTGTCTATGAACTGCACACACACACACACACACACACACACACACACACACACATATGATGTCATGTCGGAAGTACGTCTCCCTGATATATCTAATCAATATAACTGTATTTCATAAGAGGTGTGTGTGCGCGTGACATGTCTGTTAGTGTGTGTGTGGGGGGTTGGGGCGCTTCCTGTCCTTATTTTCTCTGGAATTCCTTTGTTTTTGGAAGACCGGAACAGAACAGGAAAAACTGAA
Organism: Oncorhynchus mykiss; assembly: GCF_057628025.1. Lineage (NCBI taxonomy): Eukaryota > Metazoa > Chordata > Actinopteri > Salmoniformes > Salmonidae > Oncorhynchus > Oncorhynchus mykiss. Next base: position 84,646,858 of record NC_143022.1, on the reverse strand, counting down.
ATGTGTGTTTTGACTAAGGGCATGTTCTCCTTGAACACACACAAACACACACTGCTGTTTTTAAAAGCCAGGCACAGCCAAGGTGCTTTTCTCCTTTTAGCGTATAACCAAACCGTTCAGCAGGCAACAAAACAGATACATCTTCTTCCCTGTTAGCACTAGCTAGGCTGCCTTTAGGCTGCTAGTGTACTCATGTTGAAGCTGTCCTCAATACCTCAAAGTTAGACTTTGTCAGTTGAAAGACAGTGGCATACCTTCCCAATACTGTAGCCTAGATGAATAATGGAAACTACCTTAATTTCCTCACTCCTGCCTGTCTGTCCACAGTAAGTATGCATGTTGAACGTGGAACAGCATGTTTCCACTCCTGTTTAGTGAAGGAGGAAGCAGTGGTCACAATGTCCTGCTCAGCTGAGGGGTTCAAATGATATTTTACCTTGTAACACTTTATTGAATTATAACCGTTAATAAAGCCTTATAAGATATGTACAATGCATTATAATGCATGACACAGGCACTAAATACCTATAACTCATACACACACATTCGTTCCGATAAACTAAAAAGTAAACTGTTACAATTGGCAACTTGTCTTTTTCAACTCTCCATGCGACCACTGATGTTCCGCCACTTGTATTCTGTCACAAGTTCCTTATCAGGGGCAGACTGTCACTTTAACTAGACAACTCCCACGAAGGAAGTCTTTTCCCTCTTGTTTCCCACTTGTTTGAAGGGGTCTTGTGTTTGGAAAGAGAGGGAGCGAGAGAGGGAATTGAATAGGCTTCTTGCCTGCCTGCTTCTATTGAGCCAGGCCCATTCTTCAGCCAGCTCCTGAAACAGTCGGGAGGAGGGGAGGTATTTCCCTTTGCTGAGGAGGAGCAAGAGAAAGAAGAAAAGGTGGAGGAAGAGATGAGCGAGAGAAAGGGAGGGGGAAGATGAAGAGGAGGTGGTAGGGCAAAGGAATGCAGTAGAGGAAGGACTGGGAGGAGGAGGAATGACGGGCAACCTGTCAGGCTGTCAGTGGAAATCTGTTTGACGGGTCACTTTGTAAATCGTTATGAAGCCTTTCTATGAGCTGCTCTACATTTCCTTTGTACTGCGATGATGGTAATGTTGGTTGCTGGCCAGCCGGCGGTGAGATTATTATTAGCTATCTCTCCCCTCCCCTGTTCATAGAAGGGGGAGTAGAGTGAGTCAGTCAATGTTTGGACATGTGTTCTGCAGTTATGTTTTTGTGATTTTATCTTGCTTGTGTTGCTATCGACTCGATGCTCAATTTAGTCGTTTTCACTCACAAAATAATTGCTGATATTCTAAGTACCCACTTGATCTCTGTCACAAATGGAACCCTATTCCCTATATAGTGCACTACTTTTTACCAGGCCTTTTGGTCTTCCTTCTGTGTTTTGTGGTCAGCTGAGGTGAGATCCAGCAGTCAGTGCTTGAGAGGAGTGTCTCTAAACTCAGTGTCACTTTCTGGCCAAACAGGTTTCAGCTTGACGGCATCATGACGGAAAACATTAAATCCTACACAATGATAAGCCTGTATGGCATAGCGTGCTGTTGGATCAACATCATCCACTCCTCCCCCTTTCACTCACTCTCTCCCCTCTGTTCCTCACAGTCACTTGCTCTCTCACTGTTCTCTCTCATTTCTTTCTCTCGCTCTAGCTCTCTTCTTCCTCTCCCTTTGAAGATCCCTCTGTGACCCCTAGGAAAACCCTTTGTGGTTCCAGGTAGAACTATTTTGGGTTCCTTGTAGAATCCTTTCCACAGGGGGATCTACATGGAACTCAAAAGGGTTCTCCTATTGGGACAGCCGAAAAACCCTTTTGGAAAAGATAATTTTATTTTTTCTTCTTCCAAGTCTCACTCTCTAACTCTTCCTCTAAATAGATTTGTAATCTTCTATAGGGACTTGTCATCTGTCAGTCAACACAATATTGGTAGCCACCCCATTACCTTCTACTGGAACTATCAGCATGTATGAACCATTTGCGTTTTGTTTGCATTGTAACTTCATTCAAATGGCCAATAGTCACAGCACAAGCAAGCGATATTTGCTTGTTGTCTGTAAGCGGGAGTTGGTGTTATGTGTGGGAAGTCACACTGTCTGTCTGTCTGTCTGTCTAGCTGACTGACTGATTGACTGCCTTCCCGACGACTGATTGTGGCCTATCTCTGATAACTCCTGAAGGGTCTCTCTTTAGATCTACTGGTATATTAAACAGATGAACTGACAGTTTTACATCAAAACATTATCACAAAAAAAGATCTGCATTTGATCTAGGAAAAGGAGAAAAGCCCGTTTTGATTTGACAGTTATATACAGTGGGCCAGAGGCCATACCAGCGTTGTTACAAGGTGTGAAACATTTGAATAAAATAGGAAGAGTATTTAATTGACTTTTGGCATATTGCAGTACGAAGAGGTGAGTCTAGACAGCACCTCTCTGCCAATTCTGACACCTCACATAATCTTGTAATGTGGAAGTTCCCTTTTTATCAAAGCTTTATGAAACTACAGGCTAATGCGTTATATATATATACACACACACACACACACACACACACACACAGTGGCGATTTTACCATGTAAGTATTGGTGAGGCAAAATTAATCATGCCAGCAAAGCCACAACACTAAACAATACATTAATTGCACTATAACGGTGACAAACGGTGCCCACAAACTGTTACAAATACTGTAAAGCTGTCCCAACAGCAGAGCTTTGTTTTCAGCACCATGGAGTGAATCCTCACCACTGCTACACCTGGCTATCAGCGGAACCTCGTCTGGTAGCGAAACAGTTAATTCAGCCTCATTTACTGCCTTTAAAATACAGCTGATATGGCTGACTTGCTTAAAAAAATGTGTGTTTTTTTTATGACAATTGAGATGTGCAAGCTATTGCATAAGGGAATGATGAGCGGATAAGTGGCAATCCGTCATTTTGATTAAGACATTAATGAGCGAGCTAAGACAGACATTGCCGATATAACTATTTGTTCAGAACTTATGAAATGTACAGAAACAGAATTCAGAACATGGGCCGTTCTTACATGATTTTCTCCCTGTACACCAAGTCAGAACTGTAGGATAAATTAAGGGGGCATATAAGCAGACAATGAAAGTGCTTACAATATTCAAATGATGACATTTCTCCAAAACAGCCTATATGCTTAATGTGCAATACCAAGTCAGAACAGTAGGCTAAGGACTCCCGGGTGGCGAAGTGGATAAGGGCGCTGTACTGCAGCGCCAGCTGTGCCACCAGAGACTCTGGGTTCGCGCCCAGGCTCTGTCGTAACCGACTGGGTGGTCCGTGGGGCGACGCACAATTGGCCTAGTGTCGTCCGGGTTAGGGAGTGTTTGGCCGGTAGGGAAGTCCTTGTCTCATCGCGCACCAGCGACTCCTGAGGTGGGCTGGGCGCAGTGTGCGCTAACCAAGGTTGTCAGGTGCACGGTGTTCCTCCGACACATTGGTGCGGCTGGCTTCCGGGTTGGATGGCGCTGTGTTAAGAAGCAGTTTGGTTGGGTGTATCGGAGGACGCATGACTTTCAACCTTCGTCTCTCCCGAGCCCGTACGGGAGTTGTAGCGATGAGACAAGATAGTAGCTACTAAAACAATTGGATACCACGAAATTGGGGAGAAAAAAAGGGGTAAAATACACAAAAAAAGAACAGTTTTGCTAGTAAGCAGGAATCAGGAGTATAGAATTATGGTCAGATTTGCCAAATGGAGGGCGACGGAGAGCTTTGTATGCGTCTCTGTGTGTGGAGTCCAGAGTTGTTTTCTCTCCTCTGGTTTCACATGTAACATGCTGATAGCAATATGGCAATATGGTAAAACTGATTTATGTTTCCCTGCAGTCCCCGGTCACAAGGAGTGTCGCCCCTGCGTGAGTATTTTCTTGTTTGCTTATGGCGGAATACAGCTCATTCAATAGCTCAAGACTTCCTTAGATATCATGCACCAGCGGTTATTTACAAAAATACATAGCCCGCCACCCCTTGCAAGCAGAATGGAAGACAGTGGGGGTTTATTCGATCGCCTATGAATTCTCAGAAGGCCCTTTGGCCCCTTTTTGTCCGCCTCCTCTTCACGCTTATCACAGGGATATGGGCCTGTTCCAGAGAAAGCAGTATATTGTTTGGGGCAGGCTTGTCAGACTCGTTAATGGACAAAAAGATTCTGCCAGTCCGTGGTGAGTAATCGCAGTTCTGATGTCGAAGTTATTTTCGGTCATAAGAGACAGTAGCGGCAACATTATGTACAAAATACGTTACAAAAAAATGCAAGTAAACAAAAAAAACTAACCACAATCGGTTGGGGACACGTAAAACATCTGCCTTCTCCGGCTCCATTATTGTCAAGGGATACTAACAGCTTATTACACAAAATACACTTATTATTACTTTTTTAGCTGCAGTATACATTTCTCCCTGGCATATTACATCATCTATGCAGCAGCATACAATACATTTTTGGACTCACCGTTGTGCTCTTCTCACTTGAACAGGAAGGAGGCGCGTCGGTTCTTCTTGTGTGCAAATTTTGTAATGAAGCTTTGTCATCCAAGTTTTGGCATTCTCTTGATTTATGGTGCTTTCAAGATAACCAGGAACTCAGGAAAAAAACAAGGTTGAATCATGACGTCAATGATCTACAGCAGTGGTTCTTAACCTTGTTGGAGGTACTGAACCCCACCAGTTTCATATGCGCATTCACCGAACCCTTCTTAATTGAAAAAAAAAATCAAATTCAAAACATAGGTATATATTTGACTGGTGCACAAAATGAACCGTGCATCAACATCACTGTGTTCAAAGAACAAAATCATCAAAACATTTTCACACAGATGATCATTTTCACACAAAAACAAAAACATAATAATGAATATTTACTGAAAATCAGTGTGACTTCTGCTGTTGCCTTTCAGAGACCAGTTCAGAAATGTGCGGCTTCACCTTGGCAAGTGCCACTCTCATGTCATTTTCGCAACAAAGTCTGTTCCTTTTCTTCGTTTTTATGTCCAGCATCCTCGAAAAGGATTGCTCGCAAAGATATGTTGTAACAAATGGTGTGAAAATCTCCAGAGCTTTCTTAGCAATAACAGGGTACGTCACCATTTGTTGACACCAAAACGTTGAAAGCGTTGTTGTTCTGAAGAGTTGCTGTTGAACCTGGCTCTGCTGAATTTCAATGATTTCATCGAGGTATTCATCATTGACATCTGTTGTCTCAACACTAAACGTGAACGGCTGTCTCACCCATGCTGGATATGACTCTCTTGTAGGGAAGTATCCGTCGAGAGAATTTGCAAGCTCATCTAAGTGCGTGGCAATTGCTTGCTTCAGTTCAGCGGGTACAGAAATGTCTCAGATTCCAGATAGATCTTCGATCTTACTTACACAGTCGTCCAGCAGGGGAAAGTTTGCGAAGTTATTGTTCTCTGTTCGTCGTTTCCATAACGGTAGCTTTTTTTGAAAAGCCTTCAGGTTTTCCTCCGCTTCGATGATGTTGACTCCACCGCCCTGCATCTTTTGACTGAGATGATTGAGCTGCGAAGATATCGGCCATGTACGCTAAAATGAGAATGAACTCAATGAATGAAGCAATCTGCATGACAATGTTGGTGCTCTTGCAAAAACAGGGCTAATTCCACACGCACGGCAAAAACACGATTCAGCACCTGTCCCCGGGATAACCACCTAACGTTAGAATGGTACAGAAGTACCTCGAATTCAGAGCCCATTTCTTTACACAGCTCACTGAAGATGCGATGCCGCAGAGCACTAGTTCGCACAGAGTTCACGCATTCCACTACAATTTTTAAAACTTCTGCCAGTTTTGGAGGCAAGGTTTTTGTTGCCAACGCATGCCTGTGCAGAATACAATGCGTAACAATGATGTGTGGTGCATCGGCTTTCACTAGCGTACCAAAACCAGAGTTTCTTCCCAGCATGACTGGAGCTCCGTCCGAACAAACTGCAGAAACCATATCCCACGAAAGATTGTTGTCTTTGAAGAAGTCATCCACAAGTTTCTTCACATCGGCTGCCTTAGTTGTTGTTGTAAGAGGCTTACAAAATAAAAATTATTCCTTTATCACGTCGTCTTTCACATAGCGCACGAATACAGCAAGCTGGCTTAGATTGGAAACGTCTGTGGTCTCGTCGAGTTGAAGGCTGAATTTTGCCGGGCTTGAAATCAGATCTGCAACTACTTGAGCCAAGATGTCTTTGCTCATGTCCTCTATTCTGTCGCTGATGGTGTCATTTGAAAGAGGAATTTGGGATAACTTCGGCCTCTTTTCCCAGCATGATATTCGCCATCTTCAACACAGCTGGTTTTAGAGTGTTTCACCAGTGGTGTGTGGTTTGCCCTGCTTTGCGATCAGGTAAGCAACTTCGTACGATGCTGTGAGGATCGGTTTGTTGATGGGTACAAAGCCGAGAACAGGCAAAGTAGCCTTTTCATCGAATCTGGCTCTCTTCACCTTGAATTCAGCGAGCGTTGTGTTCTTGTATTTTCCATCTCCATGCAGCTTAAGGAAGTGTTCTCTTAGTTTTGCCGGTGCTAGACTAGAATTGCTCAACTTGGCATTGCAAATCATGCAGTTAGGACACTGACTCCCATCACGTTCGGTTATACATGTGAATCCATATTGTACATATTCGTCCGACCACTTTCTTTTTTTGCTCGACATAGTAAGTATGAAGTGATTAAAATATTAAGAAAGAAATCACAAGACGTACCATCACGACAGTCACAAGTCGACTACTGAGCGCACCAAATTCCCTGCATCACAGATAGGCCAAGCGATGTAGCGTGATCACCTGCAGCCAATGATGGCCAAGCGGAGCGTGTCATCACGAATCATATGAGACGGATGTGTGTCTTGACCTCCGCCGAACCCCTGAGACTGACTCACCGAACCCCTGGGGTTCGATCGAACCCAGGTTAAGAACCACTGATCTACAGGTTGGAGCTCTAGAAAGAGGCCCGAGTTCCCGACTTGGAATTCCTAGTTGGATGACCGTTCAAAACATATTTTTCCAGTTGGAGCTTGTATTTTTTCTTTGAGTTCCCAGTTGTCTTGAACTCACTGAAGTCTGAGACTTCCCAGTTTTGAGTTTCCAGGTGTTTTGAACGTGGCAGAAGTTGGATTGACAGCATGGCCGACGTATTCAACCTTTTCTGGCCCGTGGAGTTGCGTGTGATTGTTTATCCTTTTAAGCTTGGAAAAGAGACCCTTAAACCCAGACTTGGACCACACACCGTCTCCACTGAATAGCAGGGGAAGCAAAATAGTGATGCTTACAATTAGCCACTGATTCCTTCCAAACCACTCATTGTTGAAGTTGCAATTTCCAACTTGTTGTGTAATGTTTATGTCCAATGGTCGATGAGCACCGATATGATTTATCTATAATTTTTCTTCATTTGACAAGGATAAAAAATTTGCTAGTAGATTGTCAACCTGATTCATGGTGATGACTGCTTCTCTAGCTTGCTAGCTAAGATTTTGAAAGTATGGTATTGACATGTCCGATCAAAGCTATGGTAGATCTAACGTGATTTGACGTAATTTTATCTGTGGCCAATGACCGTGAGCCTTCTTGGATGGGCACTTCTAATCTAAATATAATGCAGCCCCCAAGGGGGCTTGAACTCTACCTCTCCCTGTAGGTTTTTCAGTGACGTAGTGTCCCCATGGGTGACAGAATACTTAGCCAATTACGGCGCAACTATAGACGATTCCCAACCCCTACGCTCTGTATTTTCCACTAGCCGCCCTCCACAATAGATAGCACCGAGCTAGGCTGAAATGCAAAAATAACATGCAAAAAAAAGAAGTTTTCAGAATGAGTTTTTCCTTACAAAAGGGCTTATTAGACAGATATACTCCTCAGTTTAGTCATCTGGCTGTTGTCATACGATCCCGCAAGGGAAGAAGCCGGATGTGGAGGTCCTGGGCTGGCGTGGTTACACTTGGTGTGCTTTTGTGAGGCCGGTTGGACGTACTGCCAAATTCTCTAAAACAATGTTGGAGGCGACTTTTGGTAGAGAAATGAACATTCTCTGGCAACAGCTCCGTTGGACATTCCTGCTGTCAGCATGCCAATTGCAAGCTCTTTCAAAACATGAGACATCTGTGGCACGTTTCTATAATGTAATGTTTTTTGTGTGTCTATCTTTTGTGAGTCTTTCTCTACATGTTTACAACAAGCAATAGGAAGATCTCAGAACAGGGACATTGGGGAATAATATATTGTTCGGGATACATTTGTACTGTAGGGAAGCCGTCTCTGTAGTAATGTAATGTGCCTTTCATAACCACGTGAAACGTCAATTATTATGGAAATGCCGGAATGTGTATTTCTATGAAAGTGATGTTTAATGTAATAATGATGCAACTATGATGGTGATATGGATTACATTTATCCTCCTTAATATTAAGGCTATTCTCACTTCATGTTACACACATACACTCAACCATGCAAATTGGCTGGGTTATTATTTATTTCACACATTATAGTCTTAACCTTATCCAGACATCGTACACACTCGCACTAAATCACATCCACTATCACACATGTCAACCTACTCAGATCTACTACACACTTAATATCCTGACTCAATGTTCTAACATCTGTGGCATTGGCTCACAGGAAAACAGGCAAGGGATTAAAACAACTAAAAGCAAACAAAAAGAACATGAGTATAGCCAGTTATAATTGTATCTGCATAGCAGATTATAAGAAAAGGCGATCAGCTTTTAAGTGGCTAAAATGGACGGAATGTAACATATACGGTTTACAGGAAACTCACTCTACATCCTTAACCTGTGGAACCTCCCAGCACCAGCCAGTGAAAGTGCAGGGCGCCAAATTCAAAACAACAAAAATCTCATAATTAAAATTCCTCAAGCATACAAGTATTTTACACCATTTTAAAGATACAATTCTCGTTAATCCAGCCACAGTCTGATTTCAAAAAGGATTTTCAGCGAAAGCACCACAAACGATTGTTAGGTCACCACCAAGCCACAGAAAAACACAGCCATTTTTCCAGCCAAAGAGAGGAGTCACAAAAAGCAGAAATAGAGAGAATTAATCACTAACCTTTGATAATCTTCATCAGATGACACTCATAGGACTTCATGTTACACAATACATGTATGTTAATATTTATATTAAAAAATCTGAGTTTACATTGGCGCGTTACGTTCAGTAGTTCTAAAACACGCGGTGATTGTGCAGAGAGCCACATCAAATTACAGAAATACTCATAATAAACATTGATAAAGATACGGCTATTATACATGAAACTTTAGCTAAACTTCTCCTTAATGCAAGCGCTGTGTCAGATTTAAAAAAAACTTTACGGAGAAAGCAAACCATGCAATAATCTGAGTACAGCCTTTAGACAACAAAGCAGCCAAAAAGATACCTGCCATATTGGGTAGTCAACATTACTCAGAAATAGCATTTTAAATATTCACTTACCTTTGATCTTCATCAGAATGCACTCCCAGGAATCCCAGTTCCACCATAAATGTTTGATTTGTTCGATAATGTCCATCAGTTATGTCCAAATATCTTCTTTTGTTAGGGCGTTGGGTAAACAAATCCAAAAGCGCGTTCAGGACGCGCCGAACATCGGACGAAAAGTTCAAAAAAGTTCCGTTACAGCCCGTAGAAACATGCCAAACTAAGTATGGAACCAATCTTTAGGATGTTTTTAACATAAAACTTCATTAATGTTCCAACCGGACAATTCCTTTGTCTGTACAAATGAAGTGGAACGTAGCTACCTTTCACGTGAGCGCGCCAGACCGAGGCTGTGGCACTCTGCCAGACCACTCACTCAAAGAGCCCTCATGAGCTCATCCATTATTGTTTGGGGTACCTTCAAATGTACCTTCATAGGTCATTCAATTCAATATTCATCAGTTCAAAAAAGCTGTTTATGTCTAAAGTGAAGACAAATGAAATACAGATACAAAACAAGTTAGAGGAAAAACAAAAAGAACCGGAGGAACATATTCAAGAACAATCTAATGTAATATATTACAAAAATAACCACACTGGATGGAATATGGAGAAAAAATGTACCAAATTCTTCCTTAATTTCCAACACAGGAACGCTACTCAAAGTTTGCAGAAACTCGTTGCTAAAGACTGAAGAATCCATGATTCACTGAATTATATTTCAAAAGAGGAAGCTAAATATTTTAAGCAGATGTTTTTTTTGTTTGTTATCTCATCCTCTGAATGAGTTTGCAAATGCACAAAACTTTCAGTGCAAAGGCCAAATCAGAATAACTTTTTGAGGTTATTAAATCCTTTCAGTTTGGGAAAAACCCCAGGGCTTGATGGCATTTTTTATATACTCAAAGCTCCATTATTAGCTTGTTAAAAGTACTCCTATAGAAATGAGTCTGTCCGGTAATCAGCAGGAAGGTCTGATTTCATTATTATTATGTGGATATATTGAAGCAACATCTCAAGATGTTAAAGCTTGGTCGCAAATGGGTCTTCCAAATGGACAATGACCCCAAGCATACTTCCAAAGTTGTGGCAAAATGGCTTAAGGACAACAAAGTCAAGGTATTGGAGCTTCCATCACAAAACCCTGACCTCAATCCTGTAGATAATTTGTGGGCAGAACTGAAAAAGCGCGTGCGAGCAAGGAGGCCGACTAACCTGACTCTGTCAGGAGGAATGTGCCAAAATTCACACAACTTATTGTGGGAAGCTTGTGGAAGGCTATTTGAAACATTTAACCCAAGTTAAACAATTTAAAGGCAATGCTTCCAAATACTAATTGTAAACTTCTGACCCACTGGGAATGTGATGAAAGAAATAAAAGCTGAAATAAATCATTCTCTCTACTGTTATTCTGACATTTGACATTCTTAAAATAAAGTGGGGATCCTAACTGTCCTAAAACAGGGAATTTTTACTAGGATTAAATGTCAGGAATTGTAAAACTGAGTTTAAAGGTATTTGGCTAAGGTGTATGTAAACTTCCGACTTCAACTGTTTGAAAAATATGTTTGAAAAGGGTGTATTGTTTTTAAATTATATTGGAATGGTGGAGTTATGTCTTTCATGGAGTTATTGGAATTGTTTGGGAAGGTCTTGCTCAATCCAGGATCACAACCAATTGATTACAGCATTACCCCAAAAATGGAGGAGGCAGGTGGCAGCGGGAGGAGGTAGGTAACTGGTCTGTTTGCCCAATATAAAGGATCAAACTGGGAACAAAAGTAGCATAAATAGGAAAGTATACCAGTTTCATTTGAGGACCAGGATGTTGACAGCTGTGCCGTAAAGATTGCAAAATATTTAGGAGGAGATATTTGATGTACCGATTCCAAGGCACAGGGTGTATGAGTTGATACAGTGGGGAGAACAAGTATTTGATACACTGACGATTTTGCAGGTTTTCCTACTTACAAAGCATGTAGAGGTCTGTAATTTTTTATCATAGGTACGCTTCGACTGTGAGAGACGGAATCTAAAATAAAAATCCAGAAAATCACATTATGATTTTTAAGTAATTAATTTGTATTTTATTGCATGACATAAGTATTTGATACATCAGAAAAACAGAACTTAATATTTGGTACAGAAACCTTTGTTTGCAATTACAGAGATCATACGTTTCCTGTAGTTCTTGACCAGGTTTGCACACACTGCAGCAGGGATTTTGGCCCACTCCTCCATACAGACCTTCTCCAGATCCAGATCCTTCAGGTTTCGGGGCTGTCGCTGGGTTATCTACTGGGTTTAGGTCTGGAGACTGGCTAGGCCACTCCAGGACCTTGAGATGCTTCTTACAGAGCCACTCCTTAGTTGCCCTGGCTGTGTGTTTCGGGTCGTTGTCATGCTGGAAGACCCAACCACAACCCATCTTCAATGCTCTTACTGAGGGAAGGAAGTTGTTGGCCAAGATCTTGCGATACATGGCCCCATCCATCCTCCCCTCAATACGGTGCAGTCGTCCTGTCCCCTTTGCAGAAAAGCATCCCCAAAGAATGACGTTTCCACCTCCATGCTTCACGGTTGGGATGACGTTCTTGGGGTTGTACTCATCCTTCTTCTTCCTCTAAACACAGCGAGTGGAGTTTAGACCAAAAAGCTCTATTTTTGTCTCATCAGACCACATGCTCTTCTCCCATTCCTCCTCTGGATCATCCAGATGGTCATTGGCAAACTTCAGACGGGCCTGGACATGCGTTGGCTTCAGCAGTGGGACCTTGCGTGCGCTGCAGGATTTTAATCCATGACGGCGTAGGGTGTTACTAATGGTTTTCTTTGAGACTGTGGTCCCAGCTCTCTTCAGGTCATTGACCAGATCCTGCCGTGTAATTCTGGGCTGATCCCTCACCTTCCTCATGATCATTGATGCCCCACGAGGTAAGATCTTGCATGGAGCCCCAGACCGAGGGTGATTGACCGTCATCTTGACCTTCTTCCATTTTCTAATAATTGCGCCAACAGTTGTTGCCTTCTCACCAAGCTGCTTGCCTATTGTCCTGTAGCCCATCCCAGCCGTGTGCAGGTCTACAATTTTATCGCTGATGTCCTTACACAGCTCTCTGGTCTTAGCCATTGTGGAGAGGTTGGAGTCTGTTTGAGTGTGTGTACAGGTGTCTTTTATACAGGTAACGAGTTCAAACAGGTGCAGTTAATACAGGTAAACTAACAGGTCTGTGAGAGCCAGAATTGTTTCTGTTTGGTAGGTAATCAAATACTTATGTCATGCAATAAAATGCAAATTAATTACTTAAAAATCATACAATGTGATTTTCTGGATTTTTGTTTTAGATTCCGTCTCTCACAGTTGAAATGTACCTATGATAAAAATTACAGACTTCTACATGCTTTGTAAGTAGGAAAACCTGCAAAATTGGGAGTGTATCAAATACTTGTTCTCCCCACTGTATATAAAATGATTCACGATTCAAGACTTTGTGACATTCAGCTAAAATGATTGTACAGAATCCTTGCCACCAACAAATGTTGAATTTTTGGGGCATTTTTGGGGCATCACAGCTCTGTATATTTTGTTGTGAGTATACTGAATCAATAAACTATTTGTTCTGGTATTGCCCTCGGGTAGCCTGTTTCTGGTCTCCGGTTTAGGAATAACTGAAAAAGCATAACATTAATCTAAAATTAAAATAGCATTGTTGGGAGATCTAGAGATACCTGGTCAGTAAAAGTATTTATCTTTAACTCCCAATCTGTGGATTCGATTAGATACAGTACCTTCTGAAAGTATTCAGATCCCCTGACTTTTTCCACATTTTGTTAGGTTATAGCTTTATTCTAAAATGGATTAAATATATATTTTTTTGCCAATACCTCATAATGACAAAGCAAAAAAAAGTTCATACATGCTAATGACAAGTTATTAAGGGTTATCAATGATACAGGTAAGTTGCTGTTGTGTAATCCAGTGCCATACTTAGGAATCTTTAAGAATAGTTAAGTTCACCCTCATGAAAATGTATACATGCATGGCATATATTATTTTATTATTATTAGTTCCCAGGCCTGAGTGTAAAAAACACTACGAACACCTGCTCTTTCCATGACATGGACTGACCAGGTGAATCCAGGTGAAAGCTATGATCCCTTATTGATGTCACGTGTTACATACACTTCAATCAGTGTAGATGAAGGGGAGGAGACAGGTTAAAGAAGGATTTTTAAGCCTTGAGACATGGATTGTGTATGAGTGTGTACCATTCAGAGGGAGAATGGGCAAGACAATGTACAAAGTGCCTTTGAATGGTGTATGTTAGTAGGTGCCAGGCGCACCGGTTTGTATTAAGAACTGCAACGCTGCTGGGTTTTTCCACCCTCAACAATTTCCTGTGTGCATCAAGAATGGTCCACCACCCAAAGGACATCCAGCCAACTTGACACACCTGTGGGAAGCATTGGAGTCAACATGGGCCAGCATCTCTGTGAAATGCCTTCAAGACCTTGTAGAGTCCATGCCCTGACGAATTATGGCTGTTCTGAGGGCAAAAGGGGGAGGGGGTGCCACTCAATATCAGGAAGGCGTACCTAATGTTTGGTATGCTCAGTGTATGTTTTCAGTGTGGATGCAAGGCGTCACTGGTGGTTGATTAGTACGCCTCACCTCCGTTGACCAATGAGCCATTCACGGTCACTGAACACTCTACGAACATTCACGCTATAGGTGCATCTGAAATGGCACCCTATTCCCTAAAGAGTGCACTACTTTTGACCAGGACCCATAAGGGTATAGGGATTATTGTGCAATTTGTCACACACCGTATAGCTCTGTTCTCGTTTCATTAGATAATATGTATTGAACAAATATTAGGCTAGGCTTGATGTGTACATTCATTTCCACAGCTTGTACTGCCAGTGTATACACTGTATACAGTGTGTCATAACAAGTGACTCTTTCACAGCCCATCTTGTGCGTGTTTGACGCCCATTCACATCAGGTTAATGATTGTTTGTGGGGTTGTCATTGTCTTTGCGACACTTGTGTCACCCTCCCTCCTTTTCAAATACAAACACTGGAAAACTATTCAACGCAAGTTTCTTGTCAGATCTGTTTGTACTGTAGCCTATTTGGTCTACATTTCTTCATTTTATTTTCTGTCAACATCCTGAGCAAGCTGATGTTTTGTTCTGTCTTTTCAGACAGTCTGTACAGTATCCAGGAGTGTCAGGTCTACCGTTCCTCTACCCAGAGTTCTGTCTCCCTGTCTCTCCCTGTCTCCCTGTCTCTCCCTGTCTCCCTGTCTCCCTGTCTCCCTGTCTCCCTGTCTCTCTGTCTCGCTCTCTCTCTCTCTCTCTCTCTCTCTGTGTGTGTGTGTGTGTCCTTATTTTCTGGGCCCATGTGGCTGAAACCCAGCAGGCTGGAAAATCGGTTTTATACAGATGACAGGCAAGGTCGGAGGGAGAGACAGGGAGATGCAGAGAGGAGGGCTGAAAGAGAGAAAATGAGAGGGTGAGAGACTGAACCAGAGAAACAACTTGTTCTTTACCCCTTCTTCCCTCACTGC
>NC_143022.1:84556784-84626784 GCF_057628025.1 Oncorhynchus mykiss | reverse complement strand
CGTGTGCTCGCTTGTTTACGCCAGTTCTCCGCCCTCTGTTTGTATTCAGGTTGAGATTTTGAGGAGTCATCAGACAAAGTTATTGAAAAGGTCCAGCACCTGCCTGGGTAGGATAGGAGGATAAGGAAGGATAGGATAGGAGGATAAGGAAGGATAGGATAGGAGGATAAAGAAGGATAGGATAGGAGGATAAGGAAGGATAGGATAGGAGGATAAGATAGGAGGATAAGGAAGGATAGGAGGATAAGGAAGGATAGGATAGGAGGATAAAGAAGGATAGGATAGGAGGATAAAGAAGGATAGGATAGGAGGATAAGGAAGGATAGGATAGGAGGATAAGGAAGGATAGGAGGATAAGGAAGGATAGGATAGGAGGATAAAGAGCGTTAGTGCTGCGTGCGTTAGTGCTGCGTGCGTTAGTGCTGCGTGCGTTAGTGCTGCGTGCGTTAGTGCTGCGTGCGTTAGTGCTGCGTGCGTTAGTGCTGCGTGTGTTAGTGCGCGTGCTTGTGCGTGTGTGCACAAAGTAGTGGTGCTGGAGGTGCTGCAGCACCCCCCTGATAAATTGAAATAATTTTGCCAAAATTAGGCCTATTTCTTTTTTTTTTAAGTATTCAAAATGATATTAGTCATGTCTGAACATCATTGAAAATACTACATGAGAGAGCATAATTTAGCGACAGGCTCAATAGCTTCTATAAAAATATCTGTGGATAAAGTTTTATGACTTAGGGCAGCAAGTGCAACACGTATAGAACATCTTTTAGAGTTGTGGCCATAAACATTTTATCCATAGAAAGGGTTTTAAACCTCTAACCCTGGAAATGTGAACGTTAAACTCTTGGGTCACTAGCAATTCTTTCAAAGTAGCTTATCTTGAGATAGGGTATTGGCATGAGAACATTGGCCATCACCGGTGAGTAACCTAGGCTTAACCTTCATCATTGGGTGAGTCAGTGCCACTGGAAAATGTATTTAGTAGCCTACTGCATCCTATAATATACAGTATATCAGTGGAGGTCAGTGCCGTTTAAGATGGAGGACGATTATTTGCATCTAGCTGATCTTGGGTGTAATCATCAGTTCAACAGTTGCAAACGAGTTTCTTTTGGACAAATTCAGGTATGTTTATCCCTGTTTGCTTCCGTTTAAGAAAGGTTTTTCAATAGAATCGGCGGACTGAATACACCCCTGATCATAGGCAAACACAATCACTTTCATAGCAGCCACATACAAACAGCATGATCACGTAATTCCTTCTCAAATCTACGCGCGCTCCTCCTCTCACGTTTTCCCTCCGCTTGTGGACTTCAGTGCACAACAAATCAGCAGTCTGTGACCAGGCGCAAAACCTTTCCACGCCAAACCCTCATATCATAACCACTGTTTACATACAGTATTAGCTAACATCATAGTCAACATAGCTACTAAAATGAACACGTTAGTAATCCTGCTACAGTTATGCAGTTCAGTCAGCAAGCAGTTTAGCAGGTACACTGACGGACTCCAGTGGTAATAAAATCATAAAACCAAAAGCTTACATTGACTTGGAAGAGTTCCAGTGTTGGATAGCCATAGCCAACTAGCTGGCATAGCATCCCTCTCTGTTTGAGCCGGGTGTTTTGAGTAGGCAAAACTAGCTAGCTGCATTTGCTAGTTAAGTGGAAAAAAATACTGTGAAATATAGCTAGCTCTCTCTATCTCTTGCTTCTCCTTCATTTGTAAAGACATTCATTTGTTCAAAATTGTTCAAAATTGTCTCTCTTTTTGAGTCAACTACTCACCACATTTTATGCACTGCAGTGCTAGCTAGCTGTAGATTATGCTTTCAGTACTAGATTCCTTCTCTGATCCTTTGATTGTGTGGACAACATGTCAGTTCGTGCTGCAAGAGCTCTGATAGGTAGGAGGACGTCCTTCAGAAGTTTTCATAATTACAATGTAAGTCTATGGAGGGGGGTAAGAACCATGAGCCTCCAACATTTTGTATTGAAGTCAATGTACCCAGTGGAGGACGGAAACTAGCTGTCCTCCGGTTACACCATTGTGTTACCCTACAGAGTGCTGTTGAAGCTACTGTAGACTTTCACTGCAAAACAATGTTTTAGTCAATTATTTGGTGATGTAAATATATATAGTATAGTTTTATCTATACTGAAATAAACACAATGTGTAAAGTGAGCTGAAGTAAAAGATCCCAGAAGTGTTCCAGACACACAAAGCTTATGTTTCTCAAATTTTGTGCACACATTTGTTTACATCCCTCTTAGTGAGCATTTCTCCTTTGCCAAGATAATGCATCCACCTGACAGGTGTGGCATATCAAGAAGCTGATTAAACAGCATGTTCATTACACAGGTGCACTTTATGCTGGGAACAATAAAAGGCCACTCTAAAATGTGCAGTTTTGTAACACAACACAATGCAATGCCACAGATGTCTGAAGTTTTGATGGAGCGTGCAATAGGCATGCAAGAATGTCCACCAGAGCTGTTGCCAGATATTTGAATGTTCATTACTCTACCATAAGCCTCCTCCAATGTCGTTTTAGAGAATTTGGCAGTACGTCCAACCGGCTTCACAACCGCAGACCACGTGTAACCATGCCAGCCGAGGACCTCTGCACCCGCCTTCTTTAACTGCGGGATCGTCTGACAGATGATGAAACACAGGAGTATTTGAACTAAAGCTCTTTTATGGGGAGACACTCATTCTAATTGGCTGGGCCTGGCTCCCCAGTGGGTAGGCCTATGCCCTCCAAGGCCCACACATGGCTGTGCCCCTGCCCAATCATGTGAAATCCATACATTGGGGCCTAATGAATTTATTTCAATCGACTTGATTTCCTTATATGAACTGTAACTCAGTAAAATTGTTGAAATTGTTGCATGTAGCATTTATATTTTTGTTCAGTATAAAAAGTGACTTTTTTGTTGAACTATTTTTATGAAATGCACTGAGAATGGTCCTCCCCTTCCTTCCTCCACTGAAGTATATACATATATTTATTTATACAATGGGTGGTTTGTTATTCCCATTGTTAGATCCTATGCTGCCCATGATATCCTAGACCAGGGCTCTCCAACTCTGTTCCTGGAGAGCCCTGGTCCCCAGTTGCAACTAACCTGATTCAGCTCATCAACCAGCTAATTATTAGAATCAGGTGAGCTAAATGATTGTTGGAGTGAAAACCTGCAGGACAGTAACTCTCCAGGAACAGGGTTGGAGAGCCCTGTACTAGACAACATACACATGGCCAGTACGTTCATAAAAAGTGCCATTGTTTGCGTCGTTACCTAGCACGTGTCGTCATTGGCCTGGGCTATTGTTTGCGTTCATGTCCAGGTTGTTTTTATTGCTCTGCTTGTCACTGTCAGAGTAGCCATTAATTTTGGTAATTTGTGTGGTATAAAAAAAAAAACGTAGAATTGCATGAAATGCGTTTATAAAAAGCATTATTTTTCCCTGATTCTGCTAAAATGTATTCCCCATACAACATGTGGAAATCCTGAAAACGCCTCTGCTCAGATGACTTTTTTGTTGTTGTCCCTCTCCCCATTTATTTTCTGTGTGGGTGTGAGTCATCACCGTTACGTGTGTCCATGTGTCCACTATTACCTCTCAGTTCACATCCCATCTGTATATCTAATCACACGGCCAGGCTATGGCGGGGGGGGGGGGGGGGGGGGCACGTTATGTAAGTACACCGGGGCCGGTAACTGTAGTGAAACTAGATGGGTGGCGCACAGTGTTTCACCACCGTGGTGATGCTTGACAGAACGCACTGATCAGAGAGGGGGAGATGGAGACAGAGAGAGAGAATGGGATGCAATGGGCTGTGATTTGAGTTCACAGTGCATTCGGAATGTATTTAAATCTCTTTACTTTTTTTTTGTTACGCTACAGGCTTATAATGTATTAAATAGTTTTGTCCTCATCAATCTACACACGATACACCATAACGACAAAGCAAAAACAGGTTTTTAGAAATGTTTGTAAATGTACAAAATAAATTAAATGGTGATATTAAACCTACAGTGATTACAGCCTCAAGTCTTCTTGGGTATGACGCTACAAGCTTGGCACACCTGTATTTGAGGAGTTTCTCCCATTCTTCTCTGCAGATCCTCTCAAGCTCTGTCAGGTTGGATGGTTAGCGTTGCTCCACAGCTATTTTCAGGTCTCTCCAGAGATGTTAGATCGGGTTCAAGCCCGGGCTCTGGCTGGGCCACTCAAGGACATTGAGACTTGTCCCGAAGTCACTCCTGCGTTGTCTTGGCTGTGTGCTTAGGGTCGTTGTCCTGTTGGAAGGTGAACCTTCGCACCAGTCTAAGGACTTCACACCCATCATGCTGTGGGGATGTTTTTCAGTGGCAGGGTCCTGGGGGACTAGTCAGGTTTGAGGGAAAGATGAACGGAGCAAAATACAGAGATCCTTGATGAAAACCTGCTCCAGAACGCAGGTTTTGGAGCAGGTTTTCATCAGGGATCTCTGTAATTAGCTCCGTTCATCTTTCCTTTGATCCTGACTAGTCGCACAGTCCCTGCCGCTGAAAAACATCCCCACTGCATGATGCTGCCACCGCCATTTTTTATTTATTTGTATTTTTATTTCAACTTTATTTAACCAGGTAGGCTAGTTGAGAACACCTTTATTTAACCAGGTAGGCTAGTTGAGAACAAGTTCTCATTTGCAACTGCGACCTGGTCAAGATAAAGCATAGCAGTGTGAACAGACAACACAGAGTTACACATGGAGTAAACAATTAACAAGTCAATAACACAGTAGAAAAAAAGAGAGTCTATATACAATGTGTGCAAAAGGCATGAGGAGGTATTACAATTTTGCAGATTAACACTGGAGTGATAAATGATCAGATGGTCATGTACAGGTAGAGATATTGATGTGCAAAAGAGCAGAAAAGTAAATAAATATAAACAGTATGGGGATGAGGTAGGTAAAATTGGGTGGGCTATTTACCGATAGACTATGTACAGCTGCAGCGATCGGTTAGCTGCTCAGATAGCAGATGTTTGAAGTTGGTGAGGGAGATAAAAGTCTCCAACTTAAGCGATTTTTGCAATTCGTTCCAGTCACAGGCAGCAGAGAACTGGAACGAAAGGCGGCCAAATGAGGTGTTGGCTTTAGGGATGATCAGTGAGATCCACCCATAGCACGCGCTCCAGCAGGTGTGTGTTGCCATCGTGACCAGTGAACTGAGATAAGGCGGAGCTTTACCTAGCATGGACTTGTAGATGACCTGGGGCCAGTGTGTCTGGCGACGAATATGTAGCGAGGGCCAGCCGACTAGAGCATACAGGTCACAGTGGTGGGTGGTATAAGGTGCTTTAGTAACAAAACGGATGGCACTGTGATAAACTGCATCCAGTTTGCTGAGTAGAGTGCTGGAAGCGATTTTGTAGCTGACATCGCCGAAGTCGAGGATCGGTAGGATAGTCAGTTTTACTAGGGTAAGTTTGGCGGCGTGAGTGAAGGAGGCTTTGTTGCGGAATAGAAAGCTGACTCTAGATTTGATTTTAGATTGGAGATGTTTGATATGAGTCTGGAAGGAGAGTTTACAGTCTAGCCAGACACCTAGGTACTTATAGATGTCTACATATTCTAGGTCGGAACCATCCAGGGTGGTGATGCTAGTCGGGCGTGCGGGTGCAGGCAGCGAACGGGTTGAAAAGCATGCATTTGGTTTTGCTAGTGTTTAAGAGCAGTTGGAGGCCACGGAAGGAGTGTTGTATGGCTTTGAAGCTCGTTTGGAGGTTAGATAGCACAGTGACCAAAGGCGGGCCGGAAGTATACAGCATGGTGTCGTCTTGTGTAGAGGTGGATCAGGGAATCGGCCACAGCAAGAGCAACATTATTGATATATACAGAGAAAAGAGTCGGCCCGAGAATTGAACCCTGTGGCACCCCCATAGAGACTGCCAGAGGACCGGACAGCATGCCCTCCGATTTGACACACTGAACTCTGTTTGCAAAGTAGTTGGTGAACCAGGCAAGGCAGTCATCAGAGAAACCGAGGCTACTGAGTCTGCCGATAAGAATATGGTGATTGACAGAGTCGAAAGCCTTGGCAAGGTCGATGAAGACGGCTGCACAGTAATGTCTTTTATCGATAGCGGTTATGATATCGTTTAGTACCTTGAGCGTGGCTGAGGTGCACCCGTGACCGGCTCGGAAACCAGATTGCACAGCGGAGAAGGTACGGTGGGATTCGAGATGGTCAGTGACCTGTTTGTTGACTTGGCTTTCGAATACCTTAGATAGGCAGGGCAGGATAGATATAGGTCTGTAACAGTTTGGGTCCAGGGTGTCTCCCCCTTTGAAGAGGGGGATGACTGCGGCAGCTTTCCAATCCTTGGGGATCTCAGACGATATGAAAGAGAAGTTGAACAGGCTGGTAAATAGGGGTTGCGACAATGGCGGCGGATAGTTTCAGAAATAGAGGGTCCAGATTGTCAAGCCCAGCTGATTTGTACGGGTCCAGGTTTTGCAGCTCTTTCAGAACATCTGCTATCTGGATTTGGGTAAAGGAGAACCTGGAGAGTCTTGGGCGAGTAGCTGCGGGGGGGGCGGAGCTGTTGGCCGAGGTTGGAGTAGCCAGGAGGAAGGCATGGCCAGCCGTTGAGAAATGCTTGTTGAAGTTTTCGATAATCATGGATTTATCGGTGGTGACCGTGTTACCTAGCCTCAGTGCAGTGGGCCGCTGGGAGGAGGTGCTCTTGTTCTCCATGGACTTCAGTGTCCCAGAACTTTTTGGAGTTAGAGCTACAGGATGCAAATTTCTGCCTGAAGAAGCTGACCTTTGCTTTCCTGACTGACTGCGTGTATTGGTTCCTGACTTCCCTGAACAGTTGCATATCGCGGGGACTATTCGATGCTATTGCAGTCCGCCACAGGATGTTTTTGTGCTGGTCGAGGGCAGTCAGGTCTGGAGGGAACCAAGGGCTATATCTGTTCTTAGTTCTGCATTTTTTGAACGGAGCATGCTTATCTAAAATGGCGAGGAAGTTACTTTTAAAGAATGACCAGGCATCCTCAACTGACGGGATGAGGTCAATGTCTTTCCAGGATACCCGGGCAAGGTCGATTTAGAAAGGCCTGCTCACAGAAGTGTTTTAGGGGGCGTTTGACAGTGATGAGGGGTGGTTTGACTGCGGATCCGTAGCGGATACAGGCAATGAGGCAGTGATCGCTGAGATCCTGGTTGAAGACAGCGGAGGTGCCCTTGTTTACAGATTTAGGGTTGTACCTGGTGGGTTCCTTGATGATTTGTGTGAGATTGAGGGCATCTAGCTTAGATTGTAGGACTGCCGGGGTGTTAAGCATATCCCAGTTTAGGTCACCTAACAGAACAAACTCACAAATGGTGTCCAGGGCACAGCTGGGAGCTGAGGGGGGTCGGTAGCAGGCGGCAACAGTGAGAGACTTATTTCTGGAGAGAGTCATTTTTAAAATTAGTAGTTCGAACTGTTTGGGTATGGACCTGGAAAGTATGACATTACTTTGCAGGCTATCTCTGCAGTAGACTGCAACTCCTCCCCCTTTGGCAGTTCTATCTTGACGGAAAATGTTATACTTGGGTATGGAAATCTCAGAATTTTTGGTGGCCTTCCTGAACCAGGATTCAGACCCGGCAAGGACATCAGGGTTAGCAGAGTGTGCTAAAGCAGTGAGTAAAACAAACTTGGGGAGGAGGCTTCTGATGTTGACATGCATGAAACCAAGGCTTTTTCGATCACAGAAGTCAACAAATGATGGTGCCTGGGGACATGCAGGGCCTGGGTTTACCTCCACATCACCCGCGGAACAGAGGAGGGGTAGTATGAGGGTGCGGTCAAAGGCTATCAAAACTGGTTGCCTAGATCGTTGGGGACAAAGAATAAAAGGAGCAGATTTCTGGGCATGGTAGAATATAGTCAGGGCATAATGCGCAGACAGGGGTATGGTGGGGTGCGGGTACAGCGGAGGTAAGCCCAGGCACTGGGTGATGATAAGAGAGGTGGTATCTCTGGACATGCTGGTTGTAATGGGTGAGGTAATGGGCCATGCTTCACCGTAGGGATGGTGCCATGTTTCCTCCAGACCTGACGCTTGGCATTCAGGCCAAAGAGTTTCATCTTGGTTTCATTGGACCAGAGAATCTTGTTTCTTCAAGATGCTCAAACGTCCATAGATGACCAACAGGGTCAAATGATAATCAGTGTTTTATAGAGGTTGCAACAGGTCAGCACCTCAGGAGTAAATGTCAGTTAGATTTTCATAGCTGAGCATTCATAGGTTGAGACAGCAGGTGCGGTACAGAGAGATGGGGAGGGACAGGGAGAGTGAGAGGGAGAGAGGGTCGAAACAGCGTGATATTAGCTACTGATTCCAGTTCTTGTCAAAACATTGCTATGTTACATTATGAATCTAAGGAAAAACATACTTCACATTCACCTTCTGAAGACGTCACTGATGACATGAACTGTGTGTGTGTGGGGGTGGGTGGAATGGTATTTAGTTCTCCAGGTCACAAAGGGATGTTTATAATATAGAATGGTTTGTTTTAACAGTTCTGACCTCTGTCGCTCTGACGTGTGTGACCTTTCGAGACTATCTGCTGGTGAGGATGATTAGGAGGACTCTTTAGGGCCGTTACGCCCTGTTATACACCATTTAATAAATGGTTTATTAAATGTGATATTTTATTAGATCATATTAATTGGACAAAATAGCTGTTAATGTCTATTAGACAAGGGTTTGGTTTGAATTTATTGATTCTATGGGTATTGAATGATTTGATTGCTAATCGTTTCTAATAATTCCTCGAGCTTGAGGACAATTCTACCCCTACAGATTGAACATGACTATGTAGCCTAGATCAGTGTAGATAAGGGGACAGGCAGTTTCAACACACTTATTCCACATTTGTGGTACAGTCTGAATTCAAGTTGGATAAAATAAAATGTCTCACCCTTATACACACACTACCCCATAATGAAAAAGCAAAAACATGTTTTTAGACCCCCCAAAAAATTGTATTTAAAATGAAATACAGAAATATCTGATTTACATAAGTATTCACACACCTGAGTCCATACTTTGTAGAAGCACCCTTGGCAGCGATTAAAGCTGTGAGGCTCTCTGGGTAAGTTTCTTAGAGCTTTCCACACCTGGATTGTGTAACATTTGCCCAAATTCTTCAAGCTCTGTCAAATTGGTTGTTAATCATTGCTAGACAACCATTTTCAGGTCTTGCCATAGATTTTCAAGTAGATTTAAGTCAAAATGTAACTAGGCTTCTCAGGAACATTCACTGGCTTCTTGGTAAGCAACTCCAGTGTAGATTTCGCCTTGTATTTTAGGTTGTTGTCCTCCTGAAAGGTTAATTCATCTCCCGGTGTTTGGTGGAAAGCAGACTGAACCAGGTTTTTCTATAGCATTTTGCTTGTGCTTAGCTCCATTCTGTTTTCTTTTTTTAGCCTGTTCCTCAACTATTACAAGCATACACTTAACATTTTGCAGCCACCACTATGCTTGAAAATATGGAGTGTGACACTCAGGAATGTGTTGTATTTGATTTGCCCCAAACACAACACTTTATATTCAGGACAAAAAGTGAATTGTTTTGTCAAATAGTTTGCAGAAGTACTTTAGTGCTTTGTTGCAAACAGGATGCATGTTTTGGAATATTGTTTATTTTGTACAGGATTTCCTCTTTTCATTCTGTCAATTAGGTTACTATTATGTTGTAACTGCAATGTGGTTGATCCATCCTCAGTTGTAACAGTTTTAAAGGCACCATTGGCCTAATGGTGAAACCCTTGAGTGGTTTCCTTCCTCTCCAGCAACTGAGTTAGGAAGGACGTCTCTATTTTTGTAGTGACTTGGTGTATTGATACACCATCCAAAGTGTAGTTAATAACTTTCTAATAACCATGCTCAAAGGGATATTACATGCCTGCTTTTTAAAAGCATTTTTATCTACCAATAGGTGCCCTTATTTGCGAGGCATTGAAAAGCATCCCTGGTCTTTGTGGTTGAATATTTGTTTGAAATTCCCTACTCGACTGAGGGACCCTACAGATCATTTATATGTGGGGTACAGAAATGAGGTAGTCATTCAGAAGATCATGTTAAACACTATTATTGCACACAGAGTGTGTCCATGCAACTTCTTAAGCAAGGTTTACTCCTGAACTTATTTAGGCTTGCCATATGAAAAGGGTTGAATACTTATTAACATGATGGTGTATTATGTGTAGGTCAGTGATCCAAAATTGATCAAATATAACACAAGAAAATGTGGAAGGGGAGTAAATACTTTCTGAAGGCCCCCCCCCGCCATAGCCTGGCCGTGTGATTAGATATACAGATGGAGATTGATGTGAACTGAGAGGTAATAGTGGGGACACACACAAAAAGCCAAAACAGACTCCTCCAAACCACCATGATTGCATTCCACAGCTATTTCCCCCCTCTCTGAACATGAGCTCTCCATAACTATTTCCCCCTCTCTGAACATGAGCTCTCCATAACTATTTCCCCCTCTCTGAACATGAGCTCTCCATAACTATTTCCCCCTCTCTGAACATGAGCTCTCCACAACTATTTCCCCCCTATTTGAACATGAGCTCTCCACAACTATTTCCCCCTCTCTGAACATGAGCTCTCCACAACTATTTCCCCCCTATTTGAACATGAGCTCTCCACAACTATTTCCCCCTCTCTGAACATGAGCTCTCCACAACTATTTCCCCCCTATTTGAACATGAGCTCTCCACAACTATTTCCCCCTCTCTGAACATGAGCTCTCCACAACTATTTCCCCCCTATCTGAACATGAGCTCTCCATAACTATTTCCCCCTCTCTGAACATGAGCTCTCCATAACTATTTCCCCCCTCTCTGAGCATGAGCTCTCCACAACTATTTCCCCCCTCTCTGAACATGAGCTCTCCATAACTATTTCCCCCCTCTCTGAGCATGAGCTCTCCACAACTATTTCCCCCCTCTCTGAACATGAGCTCTCCACAACTATTTCCCCCTCTCTGAACATGAGCTCTCCACAACTATTTCCCCCCTATTTGAACATGAGCTCTCCACAACTATTTCCCCCCTCTCTGAACATGAGCTCTCCACAACTATTTCCCCCTCTCTGGACATGAGCTCTCCACAACTATTTCCCCCCTATTTGAACATGAGCTCTCCACAACTATTTCCCCCCTATCTGAACATGAGCTCTCCATAACTATTTCCCCCTCTCTGAACATGAGCTCTCCATAACTATTTCCCCCCTCTCTGAGCATGAGCTCTCCACAACTATTTCCCCCCTCTCTGAACATGAGCTCTCCATAACTATTTC
The DNA here is from genome assembly GCF_057628025.1 of Oncorhynchus mykiss. Classification (NCBI taxonomy): domain Eukaryota; kingdom Metazoa; phylum Chordata; class Actinopteri; order Salmoniformes; family Salmonidae; genus Oncorhynchus; species Oncorhynchus mykiss. The sequence continues at coordinate 84,615,425 of NC_143022.1, read as the reverse complement.
CCCCCTCTCTGAGCATGAGCTCTCCACAACTATTTCCCCCCTCTCTGAACATGAGCTCTCCACAACTATTTCCCCCTCTCTAAACATGAGCTCTCCACAACTATTTCCCCCCTATTTGAACATGAGCTCTCCACAACTATTTCCCCCCTCTCTGAACATGAGCTCTCCACAACTATTTCCCCCTCTCTGAACATGAGCTCTCCACAACTATTTCCCCCCTATTTGAACATGAGCTCTCCACAACTATTTCCCCCCTCTCTGAACATGAGCTCTCCACAACTATTTCCCCCTCTCTGGACATGAGCTCTCCACAACTCCTCTCCCTTTCAAGTACAAGTCACCAGCTGCCTGCTCTTTAGATAGATCGATAGATACAGGGCCTTCAGAAAGTACCCCTTGACCTTGTTCACATTTTGTTGTGTTACAGCCTGAATTCAAAATGGATTACATGTAGATGTTTTGTCACTGGCCTACACACAATACCCCATAATGTCAAAGTGGAATTATGTTTACAAATTAATAAAAAATGAATAGCTGAAATGTCTGGAGCCAATAAGTATTCATCCCTTTTGTTACGGCAAGCCTACATAATGTATATTCAGGAGTATAAATGTGCTTAAGAAGTCACATAATAAGTTGTATGGACTCACTCTGTGTGCAATTATAGTGTTTAACATCATTTTTGAATGACTACCTCATCTTTGTACCCCACACATACAATTATCTGTAATGTCCCTCAGTCAAGCAGTGCATATCAAACACAGATTTTACCACAAAGACCAGGGAGGTTTTCCAATGCCTCGCCCGTATCCAATGACGTAAGGCCGTCCCAAATCTCCAGCACATATCTCACCAAAACAATATTTGTGTTTTGGCCTGCCCTGCGAGCATCTGACCTGAACAGGAAGACAAAGAGGTCTTGAGGCTGTGTTGGGAAAGTAAGGTTGTGCCATATTCACAAAGCATCTGATACCAGGAGTGCTGATCTAGGATCAAGTCCCCCGTGTCCATATGGATAAAAAAACACAAAAAACAGACATCGAATAACCCTTTGAGCATGGTAAAGTTATTCATCACACTTTGGCTGGAGCAGGGCCTGATGAGCAGTTTAAGTTCCTTGCTCAAGGGAACATTGGTGGTAGGTGGCACCTGAGATATTGATGACAGCAACCCTCCGGATGCCAGTTCACTCCTACCCGATCTTCTCCCTCGTCACCAGTGTGATTGGAACCTGCTCCTTTAACGTTGAGGCTACTGACGCCCGTTTGAATAAAGGATCTGGGAGAACACCGATGTCTCTGGGAATGTCTGATGTCTTCCACATGTCAACAGCAAACTGAGCAGGAGGATGGTTGTTTCATGGTTGGCGTGATAATATGTATAACGACTTTCGATGACAAACTCTTCAGGTAGAAGATGCCTGTGCTGTGAGTAGTCAGTAGTAGCATGCAAACCCTTTAAATGATTCATGATATTGTACAAAATTACTGGTGTGAAGATGACTGCTCTTTGAAAATGATCTTGACTTTGTAATCCTACAAGATGTTATCGTGTGTTCCCTTTATACTCCAGAAAAGACAGTGTAAGTGCTTGAAAATGAATTCAAAAATAAAATTCTAACCAGGGAATACCGTGATAATAGGCACAACTACCTGGTAAACGACTGTGGAAATATGTGCAGAAGTCGGTGAGGACAGGGGATGGTTGAAACTGCAAATGTATACATAGCACTCTCTAGATTTGTAGTTATAGTTACTGTGACAACCAACTGTATATGACCAGGATCTGTATTCATAAAGCGTCTCAGTGCTGATCTAGGATCAGTTTAGCCTCTTAGAGCATAATGAATGTGACTCACCACCTGGATTCGGTCCTCCAAATCCCTTAATGTTGACATTGAGGGAGGAAATAACAGCTAATGATATTGTGGGAGAGAGAGAAATAGACAGCGAGGAAACGCAAGCGAGAACGAGAGGGGGGGGGGACGAGAGGGGGGGAGGGAACGAGAGGGAACGAGAGGGAGGGATGGAGCGAGGGAACGAGGGAGAGGGGGAGGGGGAGGGAACGAGGGGGAGGGAATGAGGGAGGGAGAGAGAGGAAACACGGGAGCAAGGGCACGAGATGTTGCAAAATGGGGAGGGAGCAAGCGAGGGAGGGAAGGAGAGAGGGAAGGAGGGAGGGTAATGAGGGAGCGAGGGAGGGGGAAAGAGAGCGAGAGGGAGCAAGGGAATGCAAAGGAGGGAACTAGAGAGAGTGGGAACGAGGGGGAGGGAATGAGGGAGCGAGCGAACAAGAGGGAGCGAGAGAGAGGAAACGAGGGAGCAAGGGCACGAGATGTTGCAAACGGGGGAGGGAAGGAGAGAGGGAAGGAGGGAGCGAGGGAGGGGGAAAGAGAGCGAGAGGGAGCAAGGGAATGCAAAGGAGGGAACTAGAGAGAGCGGGAGCGAGGTAACGAGAGAGAGCGGGAGCGAGGTAACGAGAGAGAGCGGGAGCGAGGTAACGAGAGAGAGCGGGAGCGAGGTAACGAGAGAGAGCGGGAGCGAGGTAACGAGAGAGAGAGCGGGAGCGAGGTAACGAGAGAGAGAGCGGGAGCGAGGTAACGAGAGAGGGAGCGAGGTAACGAGAGAGAGAGCGGGAGCGAGGTAACGAGAGAGAGAGAGCGGGAGCGAGGTAGAGAGAGAGAGCGGGAGCGAGGTAACGAGAGAGAGAGCGGGAGCGAGGTAACGAGAGAGAGAGCGGGAGCGAGGTAGAGAGAGAGAGAGCTCTCAAAGGATAGCGTGCGTGCGAAGGGGAGAGAGAAAGCGAGGGAACAGGAGAGAGAGAACGAGAGAGGGAGAACGAGCGAGGGAGGAATCGAGAGCGAGGGAGGGAACGAGGGGGAACGAGCGAGGGGGAACGAGAGGGAGCCAGCGAGGGAGAGCGTGCGAGGGAACGAGGGAGAGCGAGCGAGGGAACGAGTGCGAGCGAGGGAGAGTGCGAGGGAACGAGGGAGAGCGAGCGAGGGAACGAGGGAGAGCGAGCGAGGGAACGAGGGAGAGCGAGCGAGGGAGGGCGAGCGAGGGAACGAGGGAGGGAGAGCGAGCGAGGGAACGAGGGAGGGAGAGCGAGCGAGGGAACGAGGGAGGGAGAGCGAGCGAGGGAACGAGGGAGGGAGAGCGAGCGAGGGAACGAGGGAGAGCGAACGAGGGAGAGCGAGCGAGGGAACTGGAGAGGGGGAACGAGAGGGAGCGAGCAAAGGAGAGCGTGCGTGCGAAGGGGAGAGAGAGCGAGGGAACAGGAGAGAGCGAGCGAGGGAACGGGAGAGAGAGAATGAGAGAACGAGAGAGAGGGAGAACGAGTGAGGGAGGAATCGAGAGCGAGGGAGGGAACGAGGGGGAACGAGCGAGGGGGAATGAGAGGGAGCCAGCGAGGGAGAGCGTGCGTGCGAGGGCACGAGGGAGAGCGTGTGAGGGAACGAGGGAGAGCGAGCGAGGGAACGAGAGAGAGCGAGCGAGGGAACGAGGGAGAGCGAGCGAACGAGGGAGAGCGAGCGAGGGAACGAGGGAGAGCGAGCGAGGGAACGAGTGATAGCGAGGGAGAGTGCGAGGGAACGAGGGAGAGCGAGCGAGGGAACGAGGGAGGGAACGAGTGCGAGGGAACGAGGGAGAGTGAGCGAAGGATCGAGGGAGAGTGCGAGCGAGGGAACGAGGGAGGGAACGAGTACGAGGGAGAGCGAGCGAGGTAACGAGAGAGAGAGCGAGCGAGGTAACGAGAGAGAGAGCGGGAGCGAGGTAACGAGAGAGAGAGAGCGGGAGCGAGGTAACGAGAGAGAGAGAGCGGGAGCGAGGTAACGAGAGAGAGAGAGCGGGAGCGAGGTAACGAGAGAGAGAGAGCGGGAGCGAGGTAACACGAGAGAGAGAGAGCGGGAGCGAGGTAACGAGAGAGAGAGAGAGCGGGAGCGAGGTACCGAGAGAGAGAGAGCGGGAGCGAGGTACCGAGAGAGAGAGAGAGAGAGAGAGCGGGAGCGAGGTAACGAGAGAGAGAGCGGGAGCGAGGTAACGAGAGAGAGAGCGGGAGCGAGGTAACGAGAGAGAGAGCGGGAGCGAACGAGGGGGAACGTGAGGGAGCGAGCGAGGGAGAGCGTGCGTGTGAGGGAACGAGGGAACTGGAGAGAGCGAGCGAGGGAACTGGAGAGAGCGAGCGAGGGAACTGGAGAGAGCGAGCGAGGGAACTGGAGAGGGGGAACGAGAGGGAGCGAGCAAAGGATAGCATGCGTGCGAAGGGGAGAGAGAAAGCGAGGGAACAGGAGAGAGCGAGCGAGGGAACGGGAGAGAGAGAATGAGAGAACGAGAGAGGGAGAACGAGCGAGGGAGGAATCGAGAGCGAGGGAGGGAACGGGGGGGAACGAGCGAGGGGGAATGAGAGGGAGCCAGCGAGGGAGAGCGTGCGAGGGAACGAGGGAGAGCGTGCGAGGGAACTAAGGAGAGCGAGCGAGGGAACGAGTGCGAGCGAGGGAGAGTGCGAGGGAACGAGGGAGAGCGAGCGAGGGAACGAGGGAGGGAACGAGTGCGAGCGAGGGAGAGTGCGAGGGAACGAGGGAGAGCGAGCGAGGGAACTGGAGAGAGCGAGCGAGGGAACTGGAGAGAGCGAGCGAGGGAACTGGAGAGGGGGAACGAGAGGGAGCGAGCAAAGGAGAGCGTGCGTGCGAAGGGGAGAGAGAAAGCGAGGGAACAGGAGAGAGCGAGCGAGGGAACGGGAGAGAGAGAATGAGAGAACGAGAGAGAGGGAGAACGAGCGAGGGAGGAATCGAGAGCGAGGGAGGGAACGAGGGGGAACGAGCGAGGGGGAATGAGAGGGAGCCAGCGAGGGAGTGCGTGCGTGCGAGGGAACGAGGGAGAGCGTGTGAGGGAACGAGGGAGAGCGTGCGAGGGAACAAGGGAGAGCGAGCGAGGGAACGAGGGAGAGGGAACGAGGGAGAGCGAGCGAGGGAACGAGGGAGAGCGAGCGAGGGAACGAGGGAGAGGGAACGAGGGAGAGCGAGCGAGGGAACGAGGGAGAGCGAGCGAGGGAACGAGGGAGAGCAAGGAAACGAGGGAGGAATCGAGAGCGAGGGAGGAATCGAGAGCGAGGGAGGAATCGAGAGCGAGGGAGGGAACCAGAGAGAGAGCGAGGGAACGAGGGGGAACGAGAGGGAGCGAGCGAGCGAGGGAGAGCGTGCGTGCAAGGGAACAAGGGAGAGCGAGCGAAGGAACGAGGGAGGGAACGAGTGCGATCGAGGAAGAGCGAGCGAAGGAACGAGGGAGCGAGGGAGAGCGAGCGAGGGAACGAACGAGTGCGAGCGAGGGAACGAGTGCGAGCGAGGGAACGAGTGTGAGCGAGGGAGAGTGCGAGGGAACGAGGGAGAGTGCGAGCGTACGAGGGAGAGAGGGACCGCGGGGGAATCGAGAGCGAGGGAGGGAACGAGAGAGAGCGAGCGAACAAGGGGGAACGAGAGCGAGCGAGCGAGGGAGAGCGTGCGTGCAAGGGAACGAGGGAGAGCGAGCGAAGGAACGAGGGAGGGAACGAGAGCGAGGGAGGGAGAGCGAGCGAAGGAACGAGGGAACGAGTGCGAGGGAGGGAGGGGGACAGAGCGAAGGAGAAAGTGAAAGAGGGACAGAGCGAAACGAGAGGGAGCAAGGGAACGAGATGGAGCAAATGGAGGAAGGAGCAAGCGAGGGAGGGAACGAGAGAGGGAGCTAACGAGGGATCAAGGGAGGGATGGAGCAAGCGAGGGAGAGCGTGCGTGCAAGGGAACAAGGGAGAGCGAGCGAAGGAACGAGGGAGGGAACGAGTGCGATCGAGGGAGAGCGAGCGAAGGAACGAGGGAGCGAGGGAGAGCGAGCGAGGGAACGAGCGAGGGAACGAACGAGTGCAAGCGAGGGAACGAGTGTGAGCGAGGGAGAGTGCGAGGGAACGAGGGAGAGTGCGAGCGTACGAGGGAGAGAGGGACCGCGGGGGAATCGAGAGCGAGGGAGGGAACGAGAGAGAGCGAGCGAACGAGGGGGAACGAGAGCGAGCGAGCGAGGGAGAGCGTGCGTGCAAGGGAACGAGGGAGAGCGAGCGAAGGAACGAGGGAGGGAACGAGTGCGAGCGAGGGAGGGAGAGCGAGCGAAGGAACGAGGGAACGAGTGCGAGGGAGGGAGGGGGACAGAGCGAAGGAGAAAGTGAAAGAGGGACAGAGCGAAACGAGAGGGAGCAAGGGAACGAGATGGAGCAAATGGAGGAAGGAGCAAGCGAGGGAGGGAACGAGAGAGGGAGCTAACGAGGGATCGAGGGAGGGATGGAGCAAGCGAGGGAGGGCACGAGAGGGAGGGAATGAGAGGGAGCGAGCAAGCGAGGGAGGGAGAGTGCGAGCGAGGGAGAGTACGAAGGAGCGACGGAGTCAGGAAACGAGAGGGAGCAAGGGAATGAGATGCAGCAAACGGGGGAGGGAATGAGAGAGGGAGCTAGAGAGGTAGCGAGGTTATGAGAGCGAGGGGGAACAAGCGAGCGAGGGGGAACGAGCGAGGGATCGAGGTAGAGTGCGAGCGAGGGATCGAGGTAGAGTGCGAGCGAGGGATCGAGGTAGAGTGCGAGCGAGGGAACGAGGTAGTGCGAGCGAGGGAGGGAACGAGGTAGAGTGCGAGGGAGGGAACGAGGGAGAGTGCGAGCGAGGGAGGGAACGAGGGAGAGTGCGAGCGAGGGAGGGAACGAGGGTGAGTGCGAGCGAGGGAGGGAACGAGGGTGAGTGCGAGGGAGGAAACGAGGGTGAGTGCGAGCGAGGGAGGGAACGAGGGTGAGTGCGAGGGAGGGAACGAGGGTGAGTGCGAGCGAGGGAGGGAACGAGGGTGAGTGCGAGCGAGGGAGGGAACGAGGGTGAGTGCGAGCGAGGAGGGAACGAGGGTGAGTGCGAGCGAGGGAGGGAACGAGGGAGAGTGCGAGCGAGGGAGGGAACGAGGGAGCGAGAGAGAGCAAGGGAATGCGGGAACGGTAGTGAGAGAGGGACCGCGAGGGAGGAAACGAGAGAGAGAACGAGTGCGAGCGAGGGATCGAGGGAGAGTGCGTGCGAGGGAGAGTGCGTGCGAGGGATCGAGGGAGAGTGCGAGGGATCGAGGGAGAGTGCGTGCGAGGGATCGAGGGAGAGTGCGAGCGAGGGATCGAGGGAGAGTGTGAGCGAGGGATCGAGGGAGAGTGCGAGCGAGGGAACCAGGGAGAGTGCGAGCGAGGGAGAGTGCGAGCGAGGGAGAGTGCGAGCGAGGGAGGGAACCAGGGAGAGTGCGAGCGAGGGAGAGTGCGAGCGAGGGAGGGAACGAAGGAGAGTGCGAGTGAGCGAGGGATCGAGGTAGAGTGCGAGCGAGCGAGTGAGGGATCGAGGTAGAGTGCGAGCGAGCGAGGGATCGAGGTAGAGTGCGAGCGAGCGAGGGATCGAGGTAGAGTGCGAGCGAGCGAGGGATCGAGGGAGAGTGCGAGCGAGCGAGGGATCGAGGGAGAGTGCGAGCGAGCGAGGGATCGAGGGAGAGTGCGAGGGAGGGAACCAGGGAGAGTGCGAGCGAGGGAGAGTGCGAGCGAGGGAGGGAACGAGGGAGAGTGCGAGGGAGGGAACCAGGGAGAGTGCGAGCGAGGGAGAGTGCGAGAGAGGGAGGGAGCGAGGGAGAGTGCGAGGGAGGGAGGGAGCGAGGGAGAGTGCGAGCGAGGGAGAGTGCGAGCGAGGGAGAGTGCGAGCGAGGGAGGGAACGAGGGAGAGTGCGAGCGAGGGAGGGAACTAGGGAGAGTGCGAGCGAGCGAGGGATCGAGGTAGAGTGCGAGCAAGCGAGGGATCGAGGTAGAGTGCGAGCGAGCGAGGGATCGAGGTAGTGCGAGCGAGCGAGGGATCGAGGTAGAGTGCGAGCGAGCGAGGGATCGAGGTAGAGTGCGAGCGAGCGAGGGATCGAGGTAGAGTGCGAGCGAGCGAGTGAGGGATCGAGGTAGAGTGCGAGCGAGCGAGTCAGGGATCGAGGTAGAGTGCGAGCGAGCGAGGGATCGAGGTAGAGTGCGAGCGAGCGAGGGATCGAGGTAGAGTGCGAGCGAGCGAGGGATCGAGGTAGAGTGCGAGCGAGGGATCGAGGTAGAGTGCGAGCGAGGGATCGAGGTAGAGTGCGAGCGAGCGAGGGATCGAGGGAGAGTGCGAGCGAGGGAGGGAACCAGGGAGAGTGCGAGCGAGGGAGAGTGCGAGCGAGGGAGAGTGCGAGCGAGGGAGAGTGCGAGCGAGGGAGGGAACCAGGGAGAGTGCGAGCGAGGGAGGGAACCAGGGAGAGTGCGAGCGAGGGAGGGAACCAGGGAGAGTGCGAGGGAGGGAGAGTGCGAGCGAGGGAGGGAGCGAGGGAGAGTGCGAGCGAGGGAGAGTGCGAGCGAGGGAGAGTGCGCGCGAGGGAGGGAACGAGGGAGAGTGCGCGCGAGGGAGGGAACGAGGGAGAGTGCGAGCGAGGGAGGGAACGAGGGAGAGTGCGAGCGAGGGAGGGAACGAGGAAGAGTGTGAGCGAGGGAGAGTGCGAGCGAGGGAGGGAACGAGGGAGAGTGCGAGCGAGCGAGGGAGGGAACGAGGGAGAGTGCGAGCGAGGGAGGGAACGAGGGAGAGTGCGAGCGAGGGAGGGAGGGAACGAGGGAGAGTGCGAGCGAGGGAGGGAGGGAACGAGGGAGAGTGCGAGCGAGGGAGGGAACGAGGGAGAGTGCGAGCGAGCGAGGGAGGGAACGAGGGAGAGTGCGAGCGAGCGAGGGAGGGAACGAGGGAGAGTGCGAGCGAGCGAGCGAGGGAGAGTGCGAGCGAGCGAGAGTGCGAGCGAGCGAGGGAGAGTGCGAGCGAGCGAGAGTGCGAGCGAGCGAGGGAGAGTGCGAGAGTGCGTGCGAGAGTGCGAGCGAGAGTGCGAGCGAGCGAGAGTGCGAGCGAGCGAGGGAGAGTGCGAGCGAGAGTGCGAGCGAGCGAGAGTGCGAGCGAGCGAGCGAGCGAGAGTGCGAGCGAGCGAGAGTGCGAGCGAGAGTGCGAGCGAGCGAGCGAGGGAGAGTGCGAGCGAGGGAGAGTGCGAGCGAGCGAGCGAGAGTGCGAGCGAGAGTGCGAGCGAGCGAGCGAGCGAGCGAGCGAGAGTGCGAGCGAGGGAGAGTGCGAGCGAGAGTGCGAGCGAGCGAGGGAGGGAGAGTGCGAGCGAGCGAGAGTGCGAGCGAGCGAGGGAGGGAACGAGGGAGATTGCGAGCGAGCGAGGGAGGGAACGAGGGAGATTGCGAGCGAGCGAGGGAGGGAGAGTGCGAGCGAGCGAGGTAGGGTACGAGGGAGAGTGCGAGCGAGCGAGGGAGAGTGCGAACGAGGGAGAGTGCGAGCGAGGGAGAGTGCGAGCGAGGGAGAGTGCGAGCGAGGGAGAGTGCGAGCGAGCGAGGGAGGGAGAGTGCGAGGGAGGGAACGAGGGAGAGTGCGAGCGAGCGAGGTAGGGTACGAGGGAGAGTGCGAGCGAGCGAGCGAGGTAGGGTACGAGGGAGAGTGCGTGCGAGCGAGCGAGCGAGCGAGGTAGGGTACGAGGGAGAGTGCGAGCGAGCGAGCGAGGTAGGGTACGAGGGAGAGTGCGAGGGAGGGAGCGAGCGAGGGAGGGTACGAGGGAGCGAGCGAGGGAGGGAGCGAGGGAGGGAGGGAACGAGGGAGAGTGCGAGGGAGGGAGGGAGCGAGGGAGGGAGGGAACGAGGGAGAGTGCGAGCGAGGGAGGGAACGAGGGAGAGTGCGAGCGAGCGAGGGAGGGAACGAGGGAGAGTGCGAGCGAGCGAGGGAACGAGGGAGAGTGCGAGCGAGGGAGGGAACGAGGGAGAGTGCGAGCGAGCGAGGGAGGGAACGAGGGAGAGTGCGAGCGAGGGAGGGAACAAGGGAGAGTGCGAGCGAGGGAACGAGGGAGAGTGCGAGCGAGCGAGGGAGGGAACGAGGGAGAGTGCGAGCGAGCGAGGGAGGGAGAGTGCGAGCGAGGGAGGGAACGAGGGAGAGTGCGAGCGAGGTAGGATACGAGGGAGAGTGCGAGCGAGCGAGGTAGGGTACGAGGGAGAGTGCGAGCGAGCGAGCTAGGGTACGAGGGAGAGTGCGTGCGAGCGAGGTAGGGTACGAGGGAGAGTGCGAGCGAGCGAGGTAGGGTACGAGGGAGAGTGCGAGGGAGGGTACGAGCGAGCGAGGGAGGGAGCGAGCGAGGGAGGGAACGAGGGAGGGAGCGAGCGAGGAAGGGAACGAGGGAGGGAGCGAGGGAGGGAGGGAACGAGGGAGAGTGCGAGGGAGAGAGCGAGCGAGGTAGGGTATGAGGGAGAGTGCGAGCGAGCGAGGTAGGGTACGAGGGAGAGTGCGAGCGAGCGAGGTAGGGTACGAGGGAGAGTGCGAGCGAGCGAGGTAGGGTACGTGCGAGCGAGCGAGGTAGGGTACGTGCGAGCGAGCGAGGTAGGGTACGTGCGAGCGAGCGAGGTAGGGTACGTGCGAGCGAGCGAGGTAGGGTACGTGCGAGCGAGCGAGGTAGGGTACGTGCGAGCGAGCGAGGTAGGGTACGTGCGAGCGAGGTAGGGTACGAGGGAGCGAGCGAGCGAGGTAGGGTACGAGGGAGCGAGCGAGCGAGGGAGGGAACGAGGGACAGAGCGAAGGAGGAAGGGAACGAGGGACAGAGCGATCGATGGAGGGAACTAACGAGGGGAGGGACAGAGCGAAGGAGGAAGGGAACGAGGGACAGAGCGAACGAGTGAGAGAGCAAACAAGAGGGAGTGAGGGAGGGAGGAAACGAGATGGAGCAAACGGGCGAGGGAACAAGAAAGCAAGAGGGAGTGTGTAAAATAAACAGAGGGAGAGAGAGAGAGAAATAAACAGAGAGGGATAGTCAAAGGTTCAACACTTGAGTTGTTTGTTGTGGGTAATGGTATTCCTGTTGCTAATTTCCTCCAGATAAGCATCACACTATCAGACGGCTCCTCGTAAAGTGTTTTATCTCCACCACAGGAAAATGCTTTCTTTCTCTCTCCCTCGCTGTGAATTGATTTCAGAGGGAGGCCTGGCTATACCGAATCAAACACACACACACACACGCACGCGCTATCTTGGTTTAAATTGTCACTCAGTTTTCTATTTGCATAGAGATGATTACTTCTCTGAGCCTTAGCTATCTGTCTCTCTACCTTTGTCTGGGTTATTGGAAGGGATGAAGGGCAGAATTATTTGCCTGTCTTCTCTCTTACTGTTGTTTGCACTGGTGTTGGAGGGGACCATTGATTTTCATTCTTTCCCCCCTTCTTTCTTTCCCCCTCTCTCTCTCTCTCTCTCTCTCTCTCTCTCTCTCTCTCTCTCTCTCTCTCTGGTGTAACAGTTGATGAGTGGTGTTCAGGCGCCCAGGGACAACCCTGCTTGTTTTAAGGAGATGAGCTGTTCGGCTTTATAGCCCTGCTGGCTCCCCAGACAACTCTGATGATAAGGAGGTGTGTGTGTGTGTGTGCGTGTGTGTGTGTGTGCGCGTGCGGTTGTATGTGTGAGTGCTTGTGGCTTGTGTGTATTAAGAGGAGTTAGTAGAAGCCTCTTCAGTCCAGGATACACCACAGTAGGCCTAAGGTAAAGGGTATGGTTTTAAGAGCTTTGAACAGAAAAGCTTTGGCTTTGTCATCACAGCCTACAGGATCACTGTACAGACTCAGAACATTGGTTTACATATATAACAATTAACATTTTACATGAATATAGAGGTGGATGAGTTACCAGTAGATATATACTGAACAAAAATGTATTAACGCAACATGCAACAATTTCAAATATTTTACTGAGTTACAGTTCATATAAGTAAATCAGAATTTAAATAAATTCATTAGGCCCTAATTTATGGATTTTGCATCACTGGGAATACAGATACCTTAAAAAGGTAGCAGCGTGGATCAGAAAACCAGTCAATATCGGGCGTGACCACCATTTGACTCATGCAGCGCTACACATCTCCTTCACGTAGAGTTGATCATGCTGTTGATTGTGGCCTGTGAAATGTTGTCTTACTCCTCTTCAATAGCTGTGTGAAGTTGATGGATATGGTCTGGAACTGGAAAGAGCTGTCTTAAAAGTCGATCCAGGGCATCCCAAACATGTTCAGTGGGGAACATGTCTGGTGAGTAAGCAGGCCATGGAAGAACTGTGACATATTCAGTGGGGAACATGTCTGGTGAGTAAGCAGGCCATGGAAGAACTGTGACATATTCAGTGGGGAACATGTCTGGTGAGTAAGCAGGCCATGGAAGAACTGTGATATGTTCAGTGGGGAACATGTCTGGTGAGTAAGCAGGCCATGGAAGAACTGTGACATGTTCAGTCACACACACACAGCTTAGAGTTACACTGCTGAAAGTCACATGTACAGTACAAACTTGACTCGCGTTTAACGTGATTCTTTTCTTTGTCATTTTTCACTCTTTGGATGAAAAGGACAGGGAGGAAAGAGGGACATTTGCAAAAGACTGAAGTTACCCAGTGAGCAAAATTGTTTGAAATAAGTATTTTCAATTTAATTTCAATGTCATTTCAACCAAAATACATATTTTCAATGTCTTTTCAACCATAATATCTGTTTTGAATGTTGTGCTTTGAGGGTGACTTCTTACTATTGGTGTGGTTTAAATATAAGCCATCTCGGGATTATGTACATTTTGGCAGTGTTTTCTTTAAATCCTTATAGACTCCTTGCCCTTTTCCACATTTTGTTATGTTACAGCCTTATTCTAAAACTTATTCAATAGTTTTTCCCCCTCATCAATCTATACACAATACCCCATAATGACAAAGCAAAAACAGGTTTTTATACATATTTGGGGAGTTTCTGCCATTATTCTCTGCAGACCCTCTCAAGCTCTGTCAGGTTGGATAGGGAGCGTTGCTGCACAGCTATTTTCAGGTCTCTCCAGAGATGTTTGATTGGGTTCAAGTCCGGGCTCTGGCTGGGCCACTCAAGGACATCAAGAGACTTGTCCTTAAGCCACTCCTGCGTCCTCTTGGCTGTGTGCTTTGAGTCATTGTCCTGTTGGAATGTGACTCTAGAGCTCTGAGTGACCATCCGGTTCTTGGTCACCTCCCTTTGGCTGGGCGGCCAGCTCCAGGAAGAGTCTTGGTGGTTCCAATCTTCTTCCATTTAAGAATGATGGAGGCCACTGTGTTCTTGGACATTCAATGCTGCAGAAATGTTTTGGTACCCTTCCCCAGATCTGTGCTTTGACACAATCCAGTCTCGGAGCTTTACCGACAATTCCTTCGACCTCATGGCTCGGTTTTTGCTCTGACATGCATTGTCAACTGTGGGACCGTATATAGACAGGTCTGTGCCTTTCCAGATCATGTCAAATCAATTGAATTTACCACAGGTAAATGTCCCCATTTACCACAATCAAGTTGTAGGAACATCTCAAGGATGATCAATGGAAATAGGATGCACTTGAGCTCAATTTCGAGTTTCATAGCAATTGTTCTGAATACTTATGTAAATAAGGTATTTCAGTTTTTTACATTTTTTTATCCATTTTCAAACATTTCTTAAACCCTGTTTTTGATTTGTAATTATGGGGTACTATGTGTAGATGGCCGAGGATGTTAGTTTATTTATTCAATTTTAGAACAAGGCTTTAACGTAACAAAATGTGTTAAAAGTCTAGGGGTCTGAATACTTTCCAAAGGCACTGTATACTGTAGCAGTGTGCTTTCCAAGTGGTAGTAATATTCTCCTAGCGGTGTGTCTTCCATCCAGATTTCCAGTGGATCTCAATTACAGCTGATACATACAGAATGTTCTCATCCATTATCCTCTTTTGCCTTCCTTACTAATGGCTCTCCATCCGTTTCCAATATGCACAAATACCATTCTCTCTCTCTCTCTCTCTCATTTTAGCATATTTCTGCAGAATACACTTATAACAGAAGCGGTTCTTTGGACTATACTTATGGGATGAGTAAACTTGAAGACTTGTGTGAGCATCCAGAGCTAATACCTGAGGCTTTAGCTTAGTGGGCTAACATCTGTCTAGAAGTACACATGAGACCCGGTTTCACACACACATTTTGCCTTCACAGTGGAACAAATCTGTCTTAACGATGTATTTTTTTGCAGAAATGTAACATCTTTCTCTTCTCTCCCTATCTCTCTCAGGTCCAGTGAAGACCAGTGAGGAAGGATCCTGAAGGATATACATGGGATGGGTGGGGGTGAGGGGGGCTTGTGACATCACTCCCAGCCCAGGTCAGAGTTCACACAGGTAGGCAGACGACTGCTTTTATCCTCTCCCTATCAGTGGGGTCATTAGTCCTGGGCTTTTTTGGTTTTTGGCCCAACTCTGAGCCCTTTGAAAAGTCCTCAACTGGCAGCTTCATTAAATAGTACCCACAAAACACCAGTCTCAACGTCAACAGTGAAGAGGCGACTCCGGGATGCTGGCTTGTATTTGTATTTGTCCTCTTGCTCAGTTGTGCACTTGGGCCTTCCAGTCTTTCTATTCTGTAATCAAACCCAAATATGCTGACGCTCCAGATTCTCAACTAGTCTAAAGGCCAGTTGTATTGCTTCTTTAATCAGCACAACAGTTTTTAGCTGGGTTCCCAGTGGGTCAGAATTCCCAGTGGGTCAGAAGTTTACATACACTCAATTAGTATTTGGTAGGATTGCCGTTAAATTGTTTAACTTGGGTCAAACGCTTCTGGTAGCCTTACACAAGCTTCCCACAATGTTGGGTGAATTTTGGCCCATTCCTCCTGACAGAGCTGGTGTAACTGAGTCAGGTTTGTAGGCCTCCTTGCTCGCACACGCTTTTTCAGTTCTGCCCACAAATTGTCTACAGGATTGAGGTCAGGGCTTTGTGATGGCCATTCCAATATCTTGACTTTTTTGTCCTTAAGCCATTTTGCCACAACTTTGGTAACTTTGCTTGGGGCCATTGTCCATTTGGAAGACCCATTTGTGACCAAGCTTGAACTTCCTGACTGATGTCTGAGATGTTGCTTCAATATATCCACATAATTTTTGTTCCTCATTATGCCATCTATTTTGTGAAGTGCACCAGTTGCTCCTGCAGCAAAGCACCCCCACAACATGATGCTGCCACCCCCGTGCTTCACGGTTGGGAGGGTGTTCTCGACTTGCAAGCCACCCCCTTTTCCCTCCAAACATAACGATGGTCATTATGACCAAACAGTTCTATTTCTGTTTCATCAGACCAGAGGACATTTCTCCAAACACATGGTGTTTTTTATGGCGGTTTTGGAGCAGTGGCTTCTTTCATGCTGAGCGGCCTTTCAGGTTATGTCGGTATAGGACTCGTTTTTACTGTGGATATAGATACTTTTGTACCTGTTTCCTCCAGCATCTTCACATTTTTGTTCTGGGATGGTCCCATGGTGTTTATACTTGCATACTATTGTTTATACAGATGGACGTGGTACCTTCAGGCGTTTGGAAATTGCTCCAGACTTGTGGAGGTCTCCATTTTTTTTTATCTGAGGTCTTGGCTGATTTATTTTGATTTTCCCATGATGTTACGCAAAGAGGCACAGAGTTTGAAGGTAGGCCTTGAAATACATCCACAGGTACACCTCCAATTGACTGTCAGAAGCTTCTAAAGCCATGACATAATTTTCTGGAATTTTGTAAGCTGTTTAACCTCTGGGATATTCGGGACGGTAGCGTCCCACCTCAACAACAGCCAGTGAAAGTGCAGGGCGCCAAATAAAAAACAAATAGAAATCCCATAATTAAAATTCCTCAAACATACAAGTATTTTTTTATTTTTTTTAAATGTATTTATTTATTTTGACCCCTTTTTCTCCCCAATTTTGTGGTATCCAATTGTTTAGTAGCTACTATCTTGTCTCATCGCTACAACTCCCGTACGGGTTCGGGAGAGACGAAGGTTGAAAGTCATGCGTCCTCCGATACACAACCCAACCAAGCCGCACTGCTTCTTAACACAGTGCGCATCCAACCCGGAAGCCAGCCACACCAATGTGTCGGAGGAAACACTGTGCACCTGGCAACCTTGGTTAGCGCGCACTGCACCCGGCCCGCCACAGGAGTCGCTGGTGTGCGATGAGACAAGGATATCCCTACCGGCCAAACCCTCCCTAACCCGGACGATGCTAGGCCAATTGTGCATCTCCCCACGGACCTCCCGGGCGCAGCCGGTTACGACAGAGCCTGGGCGCGAACCCAGAGTCTCTGGTGTAATATTACAGTCCGTAGAAACATGTCAAACGAAGTATAGAATCAATCTTTAGGTTGTTTTTAACATAAATCTTCAATAATGTTTCAACCGGAGAATTCCTTTGTCTGTAGAAATGCGATGGAACGCAGGTCGCTACCACGTGAGAGCGCGTGATTAGCTCATCCCACTCTGGCAGACCTCTGACTCATTCAGCTCCCATTACCCCCTCCTTCACAATAGAAGCATCAAACAAGGTCCTAAAGACTGTTGACATCTAGTGGAAGCCTTGGGAAGTGCAATATGACCCCATAGACACTGTATATTCGATAGGCAATGACTCGAAAAACTACAAACCTCAGATTTCCCACTTCCTGGTTGGATTTTTTCTCAGGTTTTCTCCTGCCATATGAGTTTTGTTATACTCACAGATATCATTCAAACAAGCTTGTTGACAAATCAGGACCTGAATATGACTGCGTGTCTTATAATAATTTAACGCGTTCATACATGTTTTACGTAGTTATTAGACATTGACTACACTATCACTCGTATTTCATATGTCACAACGATTCATCGATACGTATGCTATGATGCTGGTAAAGTTGTCTCGTGCACCTACAGTTCTGATCATAAAAAAAGCTAGCTAGCTTGGTCTTCCCCAAAAACATAGCCAAACGACATCTGTTTCAGTAGCTATAGTTAGCTAGCTTATTATATAGCTAGGGGTCAACTAAAATAACCCTAATTTATAAGACAGTTCTTATTTGATTGGTGGTCGGACCCATCTATGTGAAGCTAGTCACAATAAGTTTTATCCACAATAGTGGACTTTGCGGTTAGCCTTTGCGTCACTGTCATTGACAGTGACGCAAATTAATACAAATCGTAGAATTGTACCATAATTTAATAGATCATGCTAAATGAGGTTGGAATGTTGAAATATAAAATCAACGATAGACAATTTGTTAATTTGACAAATCTGTTGAAATCCCACTGGATGTATTATAGTTTAGAATTGCATTGGGGGCTTAGTTATTTCACTGTACAGCCTTACCTATGGATTGTGGATCAATGACATGGGGTACCAGTCTACTCAGTGACACGCAGAGAACATTAGCATTGTAGCTCTTATTGCAGGACTCTGAAATAACTGTGAATTGAGCCACATTTATTGTCAACCTATGTGTATTGGAAACTATTCCAGAGGAAAAACAATACTGTGTGGATGTTTTGGAGTCTGATAACTCTGAGGAGGTTGTTGGGAAAAAAATACATTGGGTACTGAGTAGACTGATACCCCATTTCATTTTCCACCAATCCTTAGGGAAGGCTGTACATTGCAATATGAATGTCAATACACACAATAGGCTGACTGGGGAGCTGATTTCACACAGTCACAGTCCTGCGATAATAGCTACAATGCTAATATTTGCATAAACTCTTCACAAGTTGTGTTCTGTGGGTGTCACCGAGTAGACTGATACCCCATTTCATTGCTTCACATTCCAACCTTGTTTAACATCATCTAGTCTAAATGTGGCATGATTCCACCAATTGTAACCTTCTGCATCACTTTCAAAGAGGCACTTTTATTTTGAAGGCAAACTGCAATATCCTCTATTGTTCCTAATCCTTGCAGTGGCTAGCTTCACAGCACATAACCCGGTCAGGTCGAGCCTCACTAGCCAGATGAAGCTAGCTGGCTGCTTATAACGCTAGCTTTGGGCAACAGGGTTAAGTAGCTGGCTAGCTATTTATTTTCATGAACTGAAGTTCAATTTCACTAGGCGAACAACAAGTGGCTACCTAGATAATACTTACTCACAATGATTCTTAAATCATTGCTAAGAATTAGCTAAAGCAGCCTGGTACCAGCAACTAGCTAAAGCAGTCTGGTACCAGTTCTGTTGTATGGCTAGATAAGGATGTTGTTTGTGTACCGGTACCGTCCACATCGGCGAGGAATAGGCTAAGCAAGAATATGTTAGCTAGCTACATGCGGTAAGAAAACATGTAATGTAACATCTAATTAGGGTACTGTGGAAACACTGACCAACACTTTGGCTCCTACCCTGTCAATAATTTCTCCCTGGCTTATTCATTCGTTGTCACGTCAAACAATGTATTCAAGGTGCTGCTAACTATATTCCAACTATAGAATTAGATTAATCATTATTTTTCCATGATTCCAGCAGTTCACCAATTAACTAGCCAGCAGCATACCACCCTGCATACCACTGCTGGCTTGCTTCTGAAGCTAAGCAGGGTTGGTCCTGGTTAGTTCCTGGATGGGAGACCAGATGCTGCTGGAAGTGGTGTTGGAGGGCCAGTAGGAGGGTACTCTTTCCTCTGGTCTAAAACAAACAAACAAACAAAAAAAAAAATGTCCCAATGCCCCATGGCAGTGATAGGGGACACTGCCCTGTGTAGGGTGCTGTCTTTCGGATGGGACGTTAAACGGGTGTCCTGACTCTCTGAGGTCATTAAAGATCCCATGGCACTTATCGTAAGAGTAGGGGTGTTAACCCCGGTGTCCTGGCTAAATTCCCAATCTGGCCCTCAAACCATCACGGTCACCTAATAATAAAGAGGGGATGGTGGATGGTGGGTGGTGGGACACAATGCAGATAGCCCGGTTAGCCAATGTGCGGGAGCACTGGTTGGTCGGGCCAATTTAGGTACTATGTACATGAATGTATAGTTACAGTGACTATGCATATAAGATAAACAGAGAGTAGCAGCAGCGTAAAAGAGGGGTTGGGGGGGCACACAATGCAAATAGTCCGGGTAACCATTTGGTTACCTGTTCAGGAGTCTTATGGCTTGGGGGTAAAAACTGTTGATAAGCCTTTTTGTCCTAGACTTGGCACTCCGGTACCACTTGCCATGAGGTAGTAGAGAGAGCAGTCTATGGCTGGGGTCTTTGACAAATTTTTTGACAAATTATATCCATAATATCGACAGAAACATGGCAAACGTTTTTTATAATCAATCCTCAAGGTGTTTTTCCAAATATCTATTCGATAATATATCAACCGGGACAATTGGCATTTCAGTAGGAGCGGGAGGAAAAATGACTACCTCTGTCTTTTACGCAAGAATCACTCTGAGAGCCCTCAGCTGGCCACTTACGCAATGTAGTCGTTTACGCTCATTCTTCAACATAAAGGCGTGAAACTACATCACAATAATGTAGACATCTTAGGGAATACGTAGAAAAAATAATCTGGTTGATATCCCATTCAGTGGCCAATAGGGGTGCATAGGAACACAACCGTTTCAAAGCATGAGTCACTTCACTGATTGGATCTTTCTTAGGCTTTCGCCTGCAATATCAGTTCTGTTATACTCACAGACAATATTTTGACAGTTTTGGAAACTATAGAGTGTTTTCTATCATAAGCTGTCAATTATATGCATATTCTAGCATCTGGTCTTGAGAAATAGGCGGTTTAATTTGGGAACGTTATTTTTCCAAAAATAAAAATGGTGCCCCCTAGTTTCAAGAGGTTAACTAAGCAATTTGTTTTCTCGGCTATGGTTTGTGTTGTGGTCTTGGTCGTTCTTATTTGAGGAACTATAGCGTAGCTAACTGCAGTGTTTTTCTTGTCTGATATCTGGCTACCTCGTCTTACCGTAGATTGGTCTGTGCAAATGAACTTGAGCAGCGTGGCAGTTTCCCAAAGTTGGGTGGTTTTAAAGTGAATGTAACTAACGTTAACTAGCTATGTTTTGTAAGAAAGTATGATATATTGCGGTGCATGAGCTGGCCATACACATTAGCTATTGTTCAGTCTTACGTTGACTAACGTTAGTCTTACATTGGCTAACATTACCTAGCTAGGCAACTTTAACTGGTTATCGAAGCAGCCAGGACGTTTGCAATCTTATTTGTGCATGTTTGTGCTCCGATTACACGCAAGTGTCTAGATAAGCTGTTTACACATGATGACTTCAGCCTTATATGAAAAACTTTACTTGGCAAAATATAGCTAACTAGCTTTCCTTGTTTGTTTGTTTGTTTGTTTGTTAGCTACCTAGCCAACATTAGCTCTCAGCAGACTGGTATAACATTATGTAAGCTGACTTGTTAGCTAGCTAGCTACCAAGTTAAAACAAAAACACATTTATTGTGCCAGCTACTTTATAACAATTATATAATTATAACAGGTGAAATGGGAGAAAGTGAAATAGTTAAACATGGTTTACAAAGTATTTGCATGTGAGGTGGCCTGTGAAATGACTATTATAGCAATTGTTTACTTTTACACTTTTTTGCAACCAGGACAGGATGAGAGAGGAGGGAAGACAAGAGACAGCAACATAGAATACTAAGAGACAGCAACGAAAGAGGGCAGACAAGAGAGACAGCAACCGAAGAGAGCAGACAAGAGAGACAGCAACCGAAGAGGGCAGACAAGAGAGACAGCAACCGAAGAGGGCAGACAAGAGACAGCAACATAGAATACTAAGAGACAGCAACAGATGGCAGACGGGAGAGACGGCAACAGAGGAGGGCAGACAGGAGGGACAGCAACAGAAGAGGGCAGACAGGAGGGACAGCAGCAGAAGAGGGCAGACAGGAGGGACAGCAACAGAAGAGGGCAGACAGGAGGGACAGCAACAGAAGAGGGCAGACAGGAGGGACAGCAGCAGAAGAGGGCAGACAGGAGGGACAGCAACAGAGGATGGCAGACAAGAGACAGCAACATAGAATACTAAGAGATAGCAACAGAGGGCAGACGAGAGAGACGGCAACAGAGGAGGGCAGACAGGAGGGACAGCAACAGAAGAGGGCAGACAGGAGGGACAGCAACAGAAGAGGGCAGACAGGAGGGACAGCAGCAGAAGAGGGCAGACAGGAGGGACAGCAACAGAAGATGGGAGACAAGAGACAGCAACAGAGGGCAGACGAGAGAGACGGCAACAGAGGAGGGCATACCGCTACAGAAGAGGGCAGACAAGAGAGACAGCTACAGAAGAGGGCAGACAAGAGACAGCAACATAGAATACTAAGAGATAGCAACAGAGGGCAGACGAGAGAGACGGCAACAGAGGAGGGCAGACAAGAGAGACAGCTACAGATAACACAGAGAAAGTGATGGGGAGAGGCAGAGAAGGGGTGAGAACACCTTAGACAGTATCACTTAAAGCTGGTCTATAGATTATAATTACTGCTGTGTGTGAGAGAGAGGGTGTTTGGGTACACACACCAGACCTGGGTTCAAATAGTATTTCAATTATTTGAATAACTTTCACATATATATCGAAGTAGGTATTCAGATATTTTTTTATTTAAATATATTTTGAAAGAAATTTGGAAAAACACTTGGAAAGCATTAGCATGGATTTTGAAATACAAATAAATACTCCCATGTATTTGAAATAATCTATTTGGAATTAAGTATTCAAATATAATTTCAAATTGAAGGCTATTTAAATTAAATGATATGATAATACTTCCAATAGAAGTAGTTGATTCGGACACTTATTTGAACATACTCAAATACTCAAGTATTTAAATAACACAGAATCCAAAACACATGTATTTAAAAGCACGTCTGACTAGGGATGGGCTGTATCTATATGTTCTTACCTTCATACTATTTCTGTACCATACCGGGGAATACAGTATTGCCGGAAGTGCACACAAGGAGTGCTATTTCACTTAATGTGTTTCTTTTTTTACACACAAAACTATTTAGGCACAGGGATCTTGATCCAGGAGGGGATTGAATGTCTCTGCTGTATCCAAGAAGCTTGATCTGGACATCTAGTCACTTAGTTAGGAAATCAATACATAGCTGAGCCCTGAGCTGGATAAAATGTATTTGACACATTAAACGGCATTGAAAATCATACCGTTGGTATTTTGAAATACTCCGTTATAAACGGTATATCGCCCAAGCCTACGACTGACACACACACATACAGAGGTGCTTAATCAGTTTAAGGATTTTTTTTATCTGTTGGGAAGCTGTTGTCATGACTGCACAGTGAAAACCAATCACACCAGGGGAAATGATTTCTCTGCTTGCATTGGAGGACTGAGAGGATTGGGTGTGAAGCTTAACTTCAGGTTGAGGTTGACAGCCAGTCATAGAAAGAGAGGCTTCACAGTGAAAATTAAAGTTGTTTCTCTTTCTGTGTGTGTGTGTGTGTGTGTGTGTGTGAGAGTTGGTGCCACATGGCGTTCTCCGATAAAGGAAAGGATGTTCGCACCACAGGAATTAGCCTAGCTCTCCATTCCAAACCTCTCCTCTCTTTCCCTCACCTCATCTTATCTCGTTCCCTCTTATCCCCCCTCTTTCCCTCCATCTAATATCCATCTCCAGGATCTCCAAGATAATGTATTCATGTGACGCAAAGAGAAGGGAAACAAATACAATTGCCCTAGTGTTTCTCCACTCCTGTGTGTGTGTGTGTGTCTCCCGTCAGTGTTTAATAGAACATGCCCACATGGACGGTAGTAACATGGTTGTGTGTGTGTAGTGACATGATGTTATGTGATTACAGAGGCTGCTCTATGTCTGCCGGCCTGTCAAGTGTCCCCTTCCTCTGAGTGGTTGTAATGTTCTGCGCATCACAAGAGGGGAACACATCCATTAATGGCTTTTCATAATGCATAAGATGCTAAAGAGGTAGAGGGGGAAGGGTGGAGAGGGAGGGGTATAGGGAATGAGAGAGAATAAAATAAATGGGAGAGAAAGAGAGGGAGGGAGAGAGAGAGATTAGGGAGAGATTGTTAATGAATAATCTAACCGTGTTCCGTTTTGTCTGTCAAGACATTCAAGTCATTAAACAACTAAACAATAGCCTCATTTGAATAATTTCACAAATGGTGTGGCGAGGTGGCAGTCGCTGGCACGGCTTGCTCTGCTTGCATCGTGGAGTAGAGGGAGAAAGACAGCGAGAAAGAGATGGTATTAGAAAGAGTGGAATAAAGAGTGAGAAAGATGGAGAGAATGTATATTGTAGTGGTCTAATATGAACTCTGTAGAGAGGCTAGCTGTAACTGTATCTAGTCTCTTTTTATTACATGTACTCTGTAGAAATCATGGTTTTATATGAATTCAGTATATTAGACATTTTCTCTGTTCCGTGTTTTAATATGAACTGTGTAAGGAGAGAGTTTTATAGCTGTAGCTCGGTCCATTGTACAGTAATCTTGGTCACCCAGAACTAAAATATCGCTTGATTAAGTTCTGGGGGGGATACTTGTTAGAAAATATACTAACACGACTACTAACAAGTCCGCACAATTTTCCACATTTTGTTAGGTTACAACCTTATTCTAAAATCCATGCTTCACCGCAGTGACGGTGCCAGTCTTCTTCCAGATGTGACCTTTGGCCTTCATGCCAGCAAGTTTAATTTTGGTTTCATCAGACCAGAGAATCTTGTTTTTCATGGTCTGAAAGTCTTTAGTTTCCCCTTTGGCAAACTCTCAGCGGGCTGTCAAGTGCCTTTTACTGAGGAGTGGCTTCCGTCTGGTCACTCAACCATAAAGGCCTGATCCACCAATCAGTGGTTCAGAGATGGTTGTCCTTCTGGAAGGTTCTCCCATCACCACAGAGGAACTCTGGAGCTCTTTCGGCATGACCATCGGGTTCTTGGTCACCTCCCTGACCAAGGCCCTTCTCTCCCGATTGCTCAGTTTGGCTGGGCGGCCAGCTCTAGGAAGAGTCTTGGTGGTTCCAAACTTCTTCCATTTCAGAATGATGGAGGCGTTCAACGCTGCAGAAATGTTTTGGTGCCCTTCCCCCGATCTGTGCCTCGTCACAGTCTTGTCACGGAGCTCTACGGACAATTCCTTCGACCTCATGGCTCCGTTTTAGCTCTGACATGCACTGTCAACTGTGGGATCTTATATAGACAGGTGTGTGCCTTTCCAAATCATGTCCAATCAATTGAATTTACCACAGGTGGACTCTAATAAAGTTGTAGAAACATCTCAAGGATGATCAACGGAAACAGGATGCACCTGAGCTCAATTTTGAGTCTCATAGCAAAGGGTCTGAATACTTATGTAAATAAGGTATTTCTTAGCCTGTTTTCGTTTTGTCATTATGGGATATTGTGTGTAGATTGCTAATATTTTTTAAAATTCATTTTAGGTTAAGGCTGTAATGTAACAAATTGTGTAAAAAGTCAAAGGGGTCTGAATACTTTCCGAAGGCTGTGTTTTGTTTGTGTGTGTGTGTGTGTGTGTGTGTGTGTGTGTGCGCAGTGTTGGGGAAGCTACTCAAAATATAGTTTACCAAGCTACCAATTATAGGGCACAATAAAATCTGCGATGCGGAGAATGGGGATGGAATCATGGAATTCAGACAAAATGGAAATCAACAATATCATTTTTGTTGATTGAACTTGGTAGGGAATAACTAAATGTTTAAAAAAATTGTATTATTTTTAGTTTTGCAAACTCGGTGCCCTACAAAAACACAGCTAAACAACAACTTTTGCTAGTTGTACACTGGAATTAAAGGCTAACTAAAGGGTAACTACTAAATCTATTGTTTTTCTTTTCTCTAGACCTTATAAGTGGTCTCCTGATTTAACCGTTGTTGTGGATGTAGAATGTCCAATTTAGTTGTTTGTGAGCTTTTAAGAGGGAAAACCTGAAAAAGAAACCTGGAAAGACAGATTGGAGAAAATGGAATTTGGGGAAAAAACTAAACAGATTTTTGGGGCCCTACAATGACTTCTCACTGGAGGAAGTTAAGCTACACTAAAGCTACCCTTAAAATAAAGATAGTCTACTTAACTAAAGTTATTTGCAGAACCTCGTGAAAAATTATCCTATCTAAATCTTAAATGTCACAGACTACGAATTGCAAGAACAGATCACTCTGGGGTCAAATGTTAACAGAATGTGGGATTTAGCCTATTTAACACAAAAACAATGTTTCAAGTTAGAATTAGGCAGGGCTAATGCCGAAAAAGAAAATTAATTCCAGTCTACTTCACCCCTATTTTTTTCTTAATTAACTACTGAAAACACTACCAAGATTTGAATTTAGTTCAAGCTACTGCAAAATTTACACGGATCAAAAATACATGTGCAGCATGTAAAGTGTTGATCCAGTGTTTCATGAGCTGAAATAAAACATCCCAGAAATGTTCCACACAACACTTATTTCTCTCAAATTTAGTTTACATCCCTGTTAGTGAGCATTTTTCTTTGGCAAGACAATCCATCCACCTGACAGGTGTGGCATATCAAGAAGTGAATTTAACGGCATGATCATTACACAGGTGCACCTTGTGCTGGGGACAATAAAAGGCCACTCTAAAAGCTTCAGTTTTGTCACACAACACAATGCCACAGATATCTCAATATTTGAGGGAGCGTGCAATTGGCATGCTGACCTCAGGAATGTCCACCAGTGCGGTTGCCAGAGAATTTAATGTTCATTTCGAAACCATGTGCCACCTCCGTTGTTTTAGAAAATGTGGCAGTCCGTCCAATCGGCCTTACAGCCACAGAACACGTGTAACCACGTCAGCCCAGGACCTCCACATCTGGCTTCTTTACCTGCGGCATCATCAGAGACCAACCACCCGGACAGCTGATGAAACTGTGGATTTGCACAACCAAAGAATTTTGCACAAACTGTCAGAAACCTTTTCAGGTAAGCTGATGTGTGCTTGTTGTCCTCACCAGGGTCTTGACCTGACTGCAGTTTGATGTCATAACCGACTTTAGTGGGCAAATGCTCACCTTCGATGGCTATTGGTATGCTGGAGAAGTGGGCTCTTCATGGATGAATCCTGGTTTCAACTGTACCGGGCAGATGGCGTTGTGTGGGCGAGCAGTTTGCTGATGTCAACTTTGCGAACAGAGTGCCCCATGATGGCGGTGGGGTTATGGTATGGACAGGTATAAGCTATGGACAATGAACACAATTGCATTTTATAGATGGCAATTTGAATGCACAGAGATATCATGACGAGGTTCTGAGGCCTATTGTCGTGCCATTCATCCAATATCATCACCTCATGTTTTAGCATAATATTCCACAACCCCCTGTTGCAAGGATCTGTTCGCAATTCCTGGAAGCTGAACATGTCCCAGATCTTCCATGGCCTCCAACTTTATGATCAATTATATGTGAAGGAGATGTGTCGTGCTGCATGAGAGAAATGTCCCTACCTTTTCTTTGAAGGTATCTGTATTCCCTGTCATGTGAAATCCATAGATTAGGGCCTAATGAATTCATTTCAATTGACTGATTTCCTTATATGAACTGTAACTCAGTAAAATCTTTGAAATTGTTGCATGTTGTGTTTTATATTTTTGTTCAGTATAGTTAAACTACATGTAACTGTGTGTGTGCGTGTGATAGAGGAGTACGTGGAATAGTCAGTTATATAAAAGCAGTGGGGGACACAGCTGAGTTTAATTACATTATTTCATCACTAGTGCAAAGCAAGTTCCTATCCAACACATTATACACATAATGTGTGTGTCTCAATGCAGACCACAACTTTACTTTAAGTGTAGTCAGATCCATGCCTGCTTAAAAACCAGGGTCACAGCGTATTGACAGCCTCTCGACAGAGCATAGATTTACGCACACGCAAACTTCACCACACACACAGATACCAGAGAGTTAGTTATTCCCCACTCTCTGACCCACCTAATTGAGAACGGCTGTGGCTGGCTCTTGCTCTGGATGGTGTGTGTGTGTGTGTGTGTGCGTGTGCGTGTGTTCCAGTGTATAAGGACAGAGAGAACAGCCATAGGCTAACTCTGTCCAGCAGTTGGCCCCCTGAAATATGACCCTCACCCACTCCTCTCCTCTCCATGCCAAGAGGCAGAGCACAAGTGGGCTTAATGTGAGGAGTGTGTGTGTGTATGCGTCTTAGGGTGGGAGGGAAAGAGAGGGATTGAGACAGAGGGAGATAGAGTCCAAGATAGAGAACAAGATTGAATACCTAGTGGTGTAAGAGTGAACCAGAGTGTAAACAAACAGCAGAGAGAGGTCTAGAGAAGCATAGAGGGGTACCATATTAACAGCAACACGTGTGTCCTGGGTTATATCTGTCTCTGTCTGTGTGTGTGCATCCGTGCGGTATGGAGGCAGCGGTAGCTTCGAGGTTAGAGAGGGTTGCCGGTTTGAGCCCCTGTATACTACCTACCGCCATTGTGCCTGTGAGCAAGGCACTTTACCTCTAAGTGCCGCAGCCGCTCTGCTACAGCTCACGTGCTGCTCCCAGCTTGTGATGGGTGTGTCGGGTGAGGGCCAAAAATATACAATATCTGTAAAAATGGACCAATAATGCAACTTTGTAGTGTTGTCTGTCTGTCAAGCAGATCTGTCTGTCAGTTACTGTCTCTCTCTCGGTTGAGGAGTGTCAGCCATCGTGAAGCTGCCATCACCTCTTTCGGCTCTAGTTTACAGATCCGATGACATGTTTGAAATGTGGTGAAGTGGTGGTGACTGGGAGGGAGAGAGAAAGAAGGAGAGAGCATGAGAGAGAGTGTGTGTGTGTGTGAGAGGGGGAGACCTGCTGCACTCTATCAACTGTGAATAGATTCTCATGGCTTGGCATTCACTGTTGGTTGTGACTCTTCTCAACACTAGAGAAACACTGTCCTCCCGAGTGGCACAGCGGTCCAAGGCACTGCATCGCAGCACTAGCGGTGTCACTACAGATCCGGGCTCCATACCGGTCTGTGTCGCAGCCGGCTGCGACCGGGAGACACATGAGGCGGCGCACAATTGGCCCAGCGTCGTTAGGGTTTCCCCGGAAGGGATGTCCTTGTCCCATCGCGCTCTAGCGACTCCTGTGGCAGGCCTGGCGCATGCACGCTGACACGGTCGCCAGGTATACTGTGTTTCCTCTGACACATTGGTGCGGCTGGCTTCCGGGTTAAGTGAGCAGTGTGTAAAGGAGCAGTCCAGCTTGGCAGGGTCGTGTTTCGGAGGATGCACGGCTCTTGACCTTCGTCACCTCTCCCGTTGCAGCAATGGGACAAGACTGGAACTACCAATTGGATATCATGAAAAGGGGGTGAAAATTCAACATTTCCAACTGGCTTTGCTTCCCATTTCACACTTTGGATAAATACTTTCCTTGAACTGTCTTTTTCCTTCTGTCAGTTGATAAGTACACTTCACTAGAACTGAGGTAATGTCAGGTGTGAGTGAGATACACAGAGACAGAAAACACTTATTTCTGAAGTTACAGTTTACTTTGTCACTGAAGGCACTGCACTGGATCATTTTCATTTATTTCACTTTTTTATTCAACCTTTATATAAATAGATTATTCTCATTGTCTCAATCTCTTTTACAAGGGAGACCTGGTATTACTAGCATTTACACTACATTAATTTGTAAATGCTAGTATTAAATGAAAGTGAAGAGTTATCCACAGTAGGAGGCAGAGCATTTTAATACTGACAGTATTCATCATTGTAATCACAGTGTTGACAGTGTTCATCGTTGTAATCACAGTGTTGACAGTGTTCATCGTTGTAATCACAGTGTTGACAGTGTTCATCGTTGTAATCACAGTTTTGACACTTCATCGTTGTAATCAGTGTTGACAGTATTCATTGTTGTAATGAGTGTTGACAGTATTCATCATTGTAATCACAGTGTTGACAGTATTCATCATTGTAATCACAGTGTTGACAGTATTCATCGTTGTAATCAGTGTTGACAGTATTCATCATTGTAATCAGTGTTGACAGTATTCATCATTGTAATCAGTGTTGACAGTCTTAATCGTTGTAATAATAGTGTTGACAGTAATCATCATTGTAATCACAGTGTTGACAGTATTCATCGTTGTAATCACACGGTTGACAGTGTTCATCGTTGTA
The DNA here is from genome assembly GCF_057628025.1 of Oncorhynchus mykiss. Classification (NCBI taxonomy): domain Eukaryota; kingdom Metazoa; phylum Chordata; class Actinopteri; order Salmoniformes; family Salmonidae; genus Oncorhynchus; species Oncorhynchus mykiss. Next base: position 84,586,402 of record NC_143022.1, on the reverse strand, counting down.
ATCACAGTGTTGACTGTATTCATCGTTGTAATCACAGGGTTGACAGTATTCATCGTTGTAATCACAGGGTTGACAGTATTCATCGTTGTAATCACAGGGTTGACAGTATTCATCGTTGTAATCACAGGGTTGACAGTGTTCATCGTTGTAATCACAGTGTTGACAGTATTCATTGTTGTAATCAGTGTTGACAGTATTCATTGTTGTAATCAGTGTTGACAGTATTCATTGTTGTAATCAGTGTTGACAGTATTCATCGTTGTAATCAGTGTTTACAGTGTTAATCGTTGTAATCAGTGTTGACAGTATTCATCGTTGTAATCAGTGTTGACAGTATTCATCGTTGTAATCAGTGTTGACAGTGTTAATCGTTGTAATGATAGTGTTGACAGTATTCATCGTTGTAATCACAGGGTTGACAGTGTTCATCGTTGTAATCACAGGGTTGACAGTATTCATCGTTGTAATCAGTGTTGACAGTGTTAATCGTTGTAATGATAGTGTTGACAGTATTCATCGTTGTAATCACAGGGTTGACAGTATTCATTGTTGTAATCATAGGGTTGACAGTGTTCATCGTTGTAATCACAGGGTTGACAGTATTCACCATTGTAATCACAGTGTTGACAGTATTCATTGTTGTAGTTGTAGCCACAGTGATGACAGTGTTGAGTATTGTAGTTGTAGTCAGTGTTGACAGTTTGATTATTGTAGTTGTAGTCAGTGTTGACCGTATTGATTATTGTAGTTGTAGTCAGTGTTGACAGTTTGATTATTGTAGTTGTAGTCAGTGTTGACCGTATTGATTATTGTAGTTGTAGTCAGTGTTGCCAGTATTGAGTATTGTAGTTGTAGTCAGTGTTGGCAGTAATGAGTCTTGTAGTCAGTGTTGGCAGTATTGAGTCTTGTATTTGTAGTCATTGTTGGCAGTATTGAGTCTAGTAGTTGTACTCAGTTTTGGCAGTATTGAGTCTTGTATTTGTAGTCATTGTTGGCAGTAGTGAGTCTAGTAGTTGTACTCAGTGTTGGGAGTATTGAGTCTAGTAGTTGTACTCAGTGTTGGCAGTATTAAGTCTTGTATTTATAGTCATTGTTGGTTGTATTGAGTCTAGTACTTGTACTCCGTGTTGGCAGTATTGAGTCTAGTAGTTGTACTCAGTGTTGGCAGTGAGAAGACACGGTGTTGTGGCAGTGAAATGGGAAGCCAATGTTTATGTTCTTTAGGTTACCATGGTTAACTCTCATCGTAACCTTACCCTGTACCCGTGTCTTCGCTGTGTGTGTGTGTGTGTGTATTGTTGTGTGTGGGTGTGTATTCGATTTACACGTGTGTGTATGTTCACTCCATGCACGTGTGTATTTTTGCTCTGTGTGGATGTGTGTTTGATCTGTGTGTGTGTATGTCAATGTTTGCCGTGTGTGTGTGTGTGTGTGTGTGTGTGTGTGTGTGTGTGTGTGTTCACCGTGAGGTCGGTGCAGCTGTAGGTCTCCAGAAGAGCTATAAGGACTTGCCAATATTTTCATATTCTCTCTGCAGGCATTTCCGCACACTAACAATGGCCGCCCCCCAAGTGATGAAACTGAGAGGAAACCGCTTTTGTGAACAGCCACAACGGTTTTGGTGTGTGCACTTCTGACCTGAGATGACACACACACACACTTCCTCTGTGGTCTCTGGTAGAGGAAGGATGTGTGTGCGGTGCTGTAACCCTGGCCATGATTCTCCAGGGTGTCTGGTCAGTAGAACTGTTAGGACAGTTTGAAATGTTGACACACATGGTTAGTTGTGGTTCATTCCTTTTGGGTCGCAGCTCTTGTTGTATGCTCAGTAAATCATTACCAAATGTTCAAATATTTTGATGCGATGGGTTACCTCTCGGGTGTTCAAACCGGTTAAGCTCTGCAGCGGGAAATGAGTGTTCCTTATTGGACAAGCCCAGGTAGACCGCTCGCCACTTGGGACTAAGGCACTGCCTCACTGCAGACCTAGGTTCGATCCCGGGTTGTATCACCACCGGCCATGATCGGGAGTCCCATAGGGCGGCGCACAATTGGCCCAGCGTCGTCCGGGTTAGGGGAGGGTTTGGCCAAGGGGGCTTTATAAGTAGGCTGTCCTTGTAAATAAGAATGTGTTCTTTACTGACTTGCCTAGTTAAATAAAGTAAGTAAATAAATACATGTAAATACTCCCTCCCTGTTTCAGTGGTTTTCTTCTGTTTGCTGTCTAATGAACAGAACCAGAAGAGTTAGAACGTTGTGCCGCTGAAAGTCAGTCTTCCTCTTCCTGTGGGTTGGCAGCCAGGCCTTCTTTCACTGTACCAAATGATAGTCTATCCCCTACTCTCTGTTTATTATCTAGTCACTTTAACTCTACCTACATGTACATATTACATCAAGTACCTCGACGAACTGGTGCCCCCGCACGTTGACTCTGTACCAGCACACCCTGTATATAGTCTCGCTGTTGTTATTTTACTGCTGCTCTTTAATTACTTGTTACTTCTATTTTCTATTTTTTATTTAACACTTATTTTCTTATAACTTCTTAAAGCATTGTTGGTTAAGGGCTTGTAAGTAAGCATTTCACAGTAAGGTCTACACCTGTTGTATTTAGCGCATGTGACAAATAAAGTGTCGTGTCACGCCATTGTTATGAACGTTCTCTTGAAGACTTGTACCTGACCTGAATGTTCTACTCAATGCAGTCTCAATTGGCGCTGATGAAGATTTAGTCAAAAGAGCATTTAATGGTGGTTTGGAAATACATGTACATACCTAAAGGAGGAAAAACGCTTCGATTCCGCCTGCAGTGATCTGTCTCGTATCTCGCAAAGAGTCATGGGATAGATCAAAAGCTGTTCAGCTACAATGTGCTGTCTGTAGTTCCAAAACATTACCTAGGTGGGTCATTCCTACTCTGTGGTGCCATTTCTGTCTCCAGGAAATGTCACTTCTTATTTAGTGTAAAATAGTATAAAACGTGCATTCCAAAATGCTCTAAATATAAGGCCAGGTGTCCTTTACCTTAAAAACACAAATATACGGATCAAGCATTTCGCTACACCCACAATAACATCTGCTAAACACGTGTATGTGACCAATCAAATTTCAATTTTTATCATTTTCAGCGGATGTTGCCGTTTTTGCCATGTCCCAGGGAGTTGTTCATCAATTTCTAAGGAAAATATAAGCCATAAAATAATAAAATATTTACAATCTTCATTTTATAGTAGTTAGTAGTTAGTCTCTTTCATCAACGTTTTTTTGTCATGGTTATTGTATTTATTATTGTAGTATTTAACATTTTCTGTGTGTCCCAGATATCACTTTCCACCCTCTTCATTTGTAGTAATTCTCCTTTAAGAAAACTGTCCCTTTCCACAATGACATCACTTTCAGGAAGTATCATCATATTTTTGGGTGGGGAAACAATAGTACAAAGCTAAACAAATATTAACATTCTGTTTTATCTATTTTTCCATGTTTCATGATGCTTGTTTTGTTTGTCTCAGTCATACATTTCCACCCTGTTAGGCTAAATTATAGAGAAAATGTATCCAATTTCTAAATGTTAAAATAATTTAAACTTCTATATGAAATGTTCTTTCAGTGTTTACCATTATGCTAGCTTAATCTCAATCACCTATAGAGCTATGGTTAATTTAGGCTGTTAAGATTAAGCAATAACTGTATGGGATTTGGCAACTAGCAGGGAACTAAGTAAGTGCCTGAGCTTGACCAATATGTTTTTCTGAAAGTCAAACATGTACTTTTTCTGACCAAATACTAAACAAATGAAAAATATACATTTCCCCCAAAGGTTATGAGGTCCAAAAGGCACTGGATTGTAGGAAAGACCCAGATGACATGGCCTAATGAAACCCTGTTTCATCCTTAAAACAAGCTGAATTCAAAATATCTGTTAATAATGTTAAAGTTTTTTGGAGTTCCACCATTTCACATCTAGCTAAGAGGTTGTGTGCTTCAATGAGCAGTATTTCTGAAGATTGACAATTACATTTTTTATACATTTTTTGAAATTTAACCTTTATTTAACTAGGCAAGTCAGTTAAGAACAAATTCTTATTTTCAATGACGGCCTACCCCAGCCAAACCTGGACAGCGCCGCCCTATGAGACTCCCAATCACGGCCGGATATGAGGCAGCCTGGATTCGAACCAGGGACTGCAGTGACTGCACTGAGATGCAATGCCTTAGACTGCTGCGCCATTCGGGAGCCGAAATGTACATAAAAGCTAGCTTAAATTTGTCCAACATTAGCTTCCTGAGCCAGTCACACTTCATAAGAAATGAAGCTGCCAACCAACCAGCAACTTGCATTACGTAGTGCTGCACACGCAATGGTGAATCAAATTATCTTAGGCTGAATGCTTCAAACAAAAGCTAGTTAGCTACTGTAGTAGCTAACATTATAATGAGTTTTCATGAAGCTACTGATCTGTCGCGATCCCCGTCCCGAGTCAGTTGCAGTGCTCAGTTGACCCAACGTTACTGATGTGCTTGCACATTATTTTCGCAGGAGGTAGCCACCGTTTTGTTTTTGTTTTCTCACAATTGCTCTCTCTCTCTGACACACACACACACACACACACACACACACACACACACACACACACACACACACACACACACACACACACACACACTGTATACACTAGGCTTACATCCTGCTGACAAATAACAAGCAGATTTTGTACTGCCCTGTTGACATAAAACAAAAGCAGATTAAGTGATGTATACTGAACAAAAATATAAACGATTTTACTGAGTTACAGTTCATATAATGAACTCAGTCAATTTAAATAAATTAATTAGGCCCTGGGCAACGGGGCCTGGGAGGGTATAGGCCCACACACTGGGGAGCCAGGCCCAGCCAATCAGAATTTGTTTTTCCCCACAAAAGGGATTTATTACAGACATAATTACTCCTCAGTTTCATCAACTGTCCGGGTGGCTGGTTTTAGACGTGGGCTGGCATGGTTACACACGATCGGTGGTTTTGAGGCCGGTTGGACGTACTGCCAAAATTCTCTAAAACAATGTTGGAGGTGGCTTATGGTAGAGAGTTGAACATTCAATTCTCTGGCAGCAGCTCTGGTGGACATTCCTGCAGTCAGCATGCCAATTGCACGTTCCCTCAACTTCAGACATCTGTGGCATTGTGTTGTGTGACAAAACTGCACATTTTAGAGTGGCCTTTTGCTGTCCCAGGCACAAGGTGCACATGTGTAATGATCATGCTGTTTAATCAGCTTCTTGATATGCCACGCCCGTCAGGTGGATGGATTATCTTGGCATAGGAGAAATGCTCACTAACAGGAATGTAAACAAATTATGCCCAACATTTGAGAGAAACAACCTTTTTGTGTTTATGGAAAATGTATTGGATCTTTTATTTCAGGTCATGAAACATGGGACCAACACTTTACATGTTGCGTTTATATTTTTGTTCAGTATAAATCATTGCAATAATAAGTTGGCCAGCTTTTCTGTCTATTTCATAGAGATTTCATAAGAGCGCAGTGATATTGTAAATAAGAAACAGCTGCTCTGGAATATTCAGATTTGAATATGAGTTCCACGTCCTACAAGGTAAATTGGTTCAGGGACAAGCGTCACGTAGGAGTGACGCAATCTGACGTTAAACAATGGAGAGCACCAAAATTTAGGGAGCTAACACTAGCATGTATTTTGACTTTCCTAGCTAAAGGAAACATTGCTATCTGTCTAAAGTGCATTTGAATGATGACAGTTGTTTCTTGCTAATTATTTGCATACTTTAGCAATGTCGTCATATTTCAAAGCAACTGCAGTGTAATTCAGACGAAATAATCATTAACCCCCATTAAGAAACACTTGACTTTCAAGAGCCGCTATGGCTGAGACGTCTTTAAATAGTTCATAACAATTGCGTGACGTGACCGAGTGATGGAGGTGTGCCGTGCAACTATAAATATATTGCTCTACTTTTGACCGGAGCGCTTTGGGCCCTGGTTAAACGTAGTGCACTATGTAGGGAATAGGGTGTCATTTTGGCACTCCTATCACACATGCTCAGACCCATAAACAGAGCTCTGGCCCGAGTGAGTGAGTGAGTGAACACCAAACTACATCTGCCTGTGCATTGCTCCATGTTGTGTCATTCTGCTGCATTGTTTCTCTTCTAACACTTATACTGTGGTTTTGTTTCTGCAGAAGGGCCCATGGCATCAAGGCTACTGATACAACATCATCTAGGGCCTGCAGACACCTAGCCTGGTTAAACAAGACTGAACGCTGCACAGCTCACTATTGTTTCACGTCGGCCTCCTGAGTGGCGCAGTGGTCTAAGGCACTGCATCACAGTGCTAGTTGTGCCACTAGAGATTCTGGGTTCGGGTCCAGGCTCTGTCGCAGGCGGCCGTGACCTGGAGACCCTTGGGGCGGTGCGTAATTGGCCCAGCATCGTCTGGGTTAGGGGAGGGTTTGTCCGGCAGGGATGTCCTTGTCTTGACTCCTGTGGTGAGCCGGGCGCAGTGTACGCTGTCACTGTCACCAGGTCCACGTTGTTTCCTCCAACCCATTGGTGCGTCTGGCTTCCGGGTTAAGCGAAAGCCAGCCGGGTTAACCAATTGGATACCACAGAATTGTGGAGAAAAAGGCAGCTGAGACATGGAGTTAGTCAGAGTTGGGGAAGGGGGCTGCTTTGTGGTCTTGCTGGCTCACAGACTGACTGGCTAGCATATTGACTAGCTGACTGACTGGACTGGCTGACTAGTGCTAGGACACTAGGGGTCTTTTTTTTGAGAGGTCTTGTGAGCCACAGCACTGGGCCAAATTAAGTCATCACTCTTTATATGAATCATCTACCTACATTCTTCAGTTACAGTGAGTGAGTGATTGCATTAGTGAAGTATACATGTATTTGGTGAGGCAGCTATAGTCATCTCATACATCTGAAAGGCTGGTATTTCAGAAAAATACAAGCCCTCAAAACATAATAGATTTGTTTTAAACAAACCAAGGTAAAAGTCGTGATTGAAGCCGATATGGCCTCTCTTTCTATTGTGTCTGGTGCCTCTCCCATTCACTCTACACTGAAACGGAAATAGACTGAGCAGTTCCCAGTGGAGTGCTAAGACAATGACACCATACAGACAGCCCGCTGTGCTGCAGCTGAAAGTACTTGAGATTCACAATGGAAGACTTGCATATACATTTAGCTTTTTTGTGTGTTTTTTGTTGTTTTGTTTTTACATCTCTCTCTCTCCATCCATCTCTTTCGCATTCTCATCCTCCCAACATGCCTCCCTCCTCTCTCTTGCCTTCTCATCCTCCCTACATGCCTCCCTCCTTCTCTCTCTCGCCATCTCTCTCTTCATCTCTCTTGCCATCCATCCATCCCCCTATCTCTCTCCCTCCCTTCCTGACTCCCTCTCTATCTTTGTAGTCTAATGTCGTGGTGCTATGATTACTAAACACACACACAGTCATCTCTATATATTCATCTCTATTTCATCTCTAATTAGAAGCTAGGGGAATTCAAAGGGAGTTGATAATGAAGTTGCTAATGTTTATAAACTCAAACTAAAATGATGAATGTTGAAGAGAAATTGTTCTTCGTCAAAACGTTCAATCATGTTTTTGTCTCATATTTGGTGACTATTAGTCATTTGCTGTCCTTTGCTGTCAGGAACGGGACAGTAGTAATGATGGTTTTGGGATGGGAGAGGTTTGAGGCTTATTTTGTCTAGCCATGTCTCGGGCAGCTGATCCAGTCTTTGATTGGCTGAAAACAAAAACCAGTGGGACTTGGGAACTGGAGGGCCAGAGTTGTGTTTCCCAGCTCTAGCCTTGGGCCAGAAGCCTCTCTGTACTGTAACTACACCCATATCCAGTTTCCAGGAGTCTCTCTCTAAGTTCTGTACTCAAGTCAGCCATCTCGATGAGATCAGATGAGTCTTCTCCAGTGCGTCACATGACAATAACATTTGTCATTTAACACAGAATATATATATATAGTTGAAGTCAGAAGTTTACATACACCTTAGCCAAATACATTTAAACACAGTTTTTCCCAATTTCTGACATTTAATCCTAGAAAAAGTTCCCTGTATTAAGTCAGTTAGGATCACCACTTTATTTTAAGAATGTGAAATGTCAGAATAATAGTAGAGAATGATTTATTTAAACCTTTATTTATTTCATCACATTCCCAGTGTGTCAGAAGATCCACTCAATTAGTATTTGGCAGCATTTTCTTTAAATTGTTTAACTTGGGTCAGATGTTTCGGGTAGCCTTCCACAAGCTTCCCACAATAAGTTGGGTGAATTTTGGCCCATTCCTCCTGACAGAGCTGGTGTAACTGAATCAGGTTTGTAAGCCTCCTTGCTCAAACACGCTTTTTCATATCTTCCCAAAAAAATTCTATAGGATTGAGGTCAGGGCTTTGTGATGGCCACTCCAATACCTTGACTTTGTTGTCTTTAAGCCATTTTGACACAACTTTGGAAGTATGCTTGGGGTCATTGTCCATTTGGAAGACCCATTTGTGGCCAAGCTTTAACTTCCTGACTGATGTCTTGAGATGTTGCTCCAATATATCCACATAATTTTCCTGCCTCATGATGCCATCTATTTTGTGAAGTGCACCAGTCCCTCCTGCAGCAAAGCACCCACACAACATGATTCTGCCACCCCCATGCTTCACGGTTGGGAGGGTGTTCTTCAGCTTGTAAGCCTCCCCGTTACCCTCCAAACATAACGATGGTCATTATGGCCAAACAGTTCTATTTTTATTTAATCAGACCAGAGGGCATTTCTCCAAAAAAGTACGATCTTTGTTCCCATGTGCAGTTGCAAACCGTAGTCTGGCTTTTTCATGGTGGTTTTGGAGTAGTGGCTTCTTCCTTGCTGAGCGGCCTTTCAGGTTATGTGGATATAGATACTTTTGTACCTGTTTCCTCCAGCATCTTCACAAGATCCCTTGAAATACATCCACAGTTACACCTCCATCTGACTCAAATTATGTCAATTAGCCTATCAGAAGCTTCTAAAGCAATGACATCATTTTCTGGAATTTTCCAAGCTGTTTAAAGGCACAGTCAACTTAGTGTATGTAAACTTCTGACCAACTGGAATTGTGATACAGTGAAATAATCTGTCTGTAAACAATTTTTGGAAAAATTACTTGTGTCATGCACAAAGTAGATGTTCTAACCAACTTGCCAAAATTATAGTTTTTTTAACAAGAAATTTGTGGAGTGGTTGAAAAACGAGTTTTAATGACTCCGACCTAAGTTTATGTAAACTTCCGACTTCAACTGTACATATTTTTGACATTTGTTTTAAAGTTATCAATTTGTAGTAGTTCGTCTTTTGGAGGATCATATGTTACTACTAACCCATACCGGCCATCCACAGTGAATGATGGTAAAGAAACCTATATTTGCCAGTCTGTTACAGCTCTCTCAGCAACTCCCATTGAATTGTCATGCCAAACATGTTTGCAGGAGAGCAGTAGCAGACCCAGACTGTCAACCAGGCTTTGTTGCTCATGTGTAGTGTAGCACATTTCTGGTAACTTTCCCCAAATTCCCCAGTTTTCCAGAAATCCTGGTTGGAGGATTATGGGGTTCCTGCTTATAACCTCCTGATTCTGTGAATTTTCCAAGTCGGGATTTCTGGAATTTTGGGAAGGTTACTGGATTTTTTTTTACCCTTCTCATGGACAAAACATAATATTTTTTAGATGTTTTGTACTGAGTGGTCCTAATATGTTTTGTGTTTCTGTTCTTCATTCCAGGCATGTTCTATGATTGATGAGGAAGTAGCGAAGGCTTTGGTTAATAGGAAACACAAGAACCTCCCTCTCCGCTGGTAAGACATGGTGATTTACGAGCCCTCTATCCTCATCATGCACAACATCTGCTCTCACAGACAGACACACTCTGGCTGCATCCCAAATGGCACTCTATTCCCTGTTTATTGCACTTCTTTTGCCCTGGGCCCAGGTAGACTTGTGCCATTTGGGACGCTGACCCCTTTCTTTGCATGTTTTATAGACTAGAGGTCTCTACAATGACATTGATCTGGTTGTGATCTAGATGGATGGATATGCAGGCAGTACTGTTGTTTATATATTTGTCACAGACCTTGCAGATTGGGTTTGAGGAACAAGAGAGAAAAGGCAGACCGGTTTTGTTCTAGACCAGGGTTTCCAAAACTGGGTCCTAGGGCCCACCCTGGGTGCACGTTTAGTTTTTTACCCTAGCACTACACAGCTGATTCAAGTAACCATCTCATGAAGCTTTGATTATTTGAATCAGTTGTGTAGTGCTAGGACACTAGGGGAACCCTGTTCTAGAGAAAAATCATTGACTGGTTTTGGTCTTCTACACTGAACAAAAATATAAACGCAACATGTAAAGTGTTGGTCCCATGTTTCATGAACTGAAATAAAAGATCCCAGAAATGTTCCATATGCACAAAAAGCTTGTAGTGAGCATTTCTCCTTTGCCAAGATAATCCATCCACCTGACGGACGTGGCATATCAAGAAGTTGATTAAACAGCATGATCGTTACACATGTGCACCTTGTGCCTGGGACAATAAAAGACAGCTCCAAAATGTGCAGTTTTGTCTCACAGCACAATGCTACAGAAGGGAGTTTGCAATTGGCATGCTGACTGCAGGAATGTGCACCAGAGCTGTTGCCAGGGAATTGAATGTTCATTTCTCTACCAAAAGCCGCCTCCAACATCGTTTTAAAGAATTTGGCAGTACATCCAACCGTCCTCGCAACCGCAGACCCATGTGAATGGCGTTATGTGGGTGAGCGGTTTGCTGATGTCAACATTGTGAAAAGTGTCCCATGGTGGCAGTGAGGTTATGGTATGGACAGGCATAAGCTACGGACAACAAACACAATTGCATTTTATCAATGGCAATTTGAATGCACAGAGATACCGTGACGAGATCCTGAGGACCATTGCCGTTCCATTCATCTGCCGCCATCACCTCATGTTTCAGCATGATAATGCACGGCCCCATGTCGCAAGGATCTGTACACAATTCCTGAACGCTGGAAATGTCCCAGGTTCTTCCATGGCCTGCGTACTCACCAGACATGTCACCCATTGAGCAAGTTTGGCTCTGGATCGACGTGTACGACAGTGTGTTCCAGTTTCCGTAAATATCCAGCAACTTCGCACAGCCATTGAAGAGGAGCCTGACAGCATTCCACAGGCCACAGTCAACAGCCTGATCAACTCTTATTTATTTAACCTTTATTTAACCAGGAAGGGCTCATTGAGATTAAAATCTCTTTCAAGAGCGCCCTGGCCAAGATGGGCAGCACCAAGTCATTACAAAAAAAGTAGACAGACAACATGAAAAACTACAAGTACTACATAGAAGTACTCCTATGTGAAGGAGATGTGTCACGCTGCATGAGGCAAATGGTGGTCACACCAGGCACTGGTTTTCTGATCCACGCCCCTACCTTTTTTAAGGTATCTGTTACCAACAGATGCATATCTGTATTCCTAGTCATTTGAAACCCATAGATTAGGGCCTAAGGAATTTATTTAAATTGACTGATTTCCTTATATGAATTGGAACTTGGTAAAATCTTTGAAATTATTGCATGTTGCGTTTATATTTTTGTTCAGTATAGAATCTAGAGCAATGAGACCTGCCATAGAATATACAGGCTGGATTTTACTGTTCTAGACCTGTCAGAGAACATACAGACTGGTTTTTAGTGTTTTAGACCTGTCAGAGAACATACAGCCTGGTATTTAGTGTTTTAGACCTGTCAGAGAACATACAGCCTGGTATTTAGTGTTTTAGACCTGTCAGAGAACATACAGCCTGGCTTTTAGTGTTTTAGACCTGTCAGAGAACATACAGCCTGGTATTTAGTGTTTTAGACCTGTCAGAGAACATACAGCCTGGTATTTAGTGTTTTAGACCTGTCAGAGAACATACAGCCTGGTATTTAGTGTTTTAGACCTGTCAGAGAGCATACAGCCTGGTATTTAGTGTTTTAGACCTGTCAGAGAACATACAGCCTGGTATTTAGTGTTTTAGACCTGTCAGAGAGCATACAGCCTGGTATTTAGTGTTTTAGACCTGTCAGAGAACATACAGACTGGTATTTAGTGTTTTAGACCTGTCAGAGAACATACAGCCTGGTATTTAGTGTTTTAGACCTGTCAGAGAGCATACAGCCTGGTATTTAGTGTTTTAGACCTGTCAGAGAACATACAGACTGGTATTTAGTGTTTTAGACCTGTCAGAGAGCATACAGTCTCGTATTTAGTGTTGTAGACCTGTCAGAGAACATACAGCCTGGTATTTAGTGTTCTAGACCTGTCAGAGAACATACAGACTGGTTTTTAGTGTTTTAGACCTGTCAGAGAGCATACAGCCTGGTATTTAGTGTTTTAGACCTGTCAGAGAGCATACAGTCTCGTATTTAGTGTTGTAGACCTGTCAGAGAACATACAGCCTGGTATTTAGTGTTTTAGACCTGTCAGAGAACATACAGCCTGGTATTTAGTGTTTTAGACCTGTCAGAGAACATACAGCCTGGTATTTAGTGTTTTAGACCTGTCAGAGAACATACAGCCTGGCTTTTAGTGTTGTAGACCTGTCAGAAGATATGCAGACTGGTTTTTAGTGTTGTAGACCTGTCAGAAGATATGCAGACTGGTTTTTAGTGTTGTAGACCTGTTAGAAGATATGCAGACTGGTTTTTAGTGTTGTAGACCTGTTAGAAGATATGCAGACTGGTTTTTAGTGTTATAGAACTGTCAGAAGATATGCAGACTGGTTTTGGTGCTCTAGGGCAGTCAGAGAATGTGCATTAATGCTTCACAATTTCACATGTTCACGTCTGCTCACATTTGACATGTATTAAGAGGTTTTTTATTTGACCTCAAACCCCCCTAAATGCATACTGAGTCAATCTCGGTCTAATGTTTTGGTTGGTATTTGGGAGGGGGGGGTATAATAGATGCAACCTGTGATGTGTGAGGGGAAAAGAAAGGAGAGAGGCTATACTGTAAGTCATGCATATCAGATTATGCATTTTCCCCCTGTTTTTATCATGGCCTTTAAGCAAACGCACCACACACAATCTGGCCTGTGTGTGTGTTTGTATTTGTGCAGTCACATGAGCCAGGAGGGTTGCCGAGCATTGGAATTCCTTGTCTGGTATTTCTTGATTCTTCAGAAACACACTGTGTGTGCGTGTGTGCGTGCGCGCGTGCGCATACTGTATGTGGAGATTGGATGTATTTCAGAATTGAAATGCTGGCCTTCTGCTCTGAAGAAACAGCTTGTTTCTGTTAGCAGCTATTGGCTACTGCTCCTTCCCTCACAGAGGGAAGCTAGTCACTGTATCTGTATGAATAACATTGTTTATGCATATTTTGATTCTTACAATTAAATCACAATGCCTCGATGCCATGTGTTAAGTCTATCTCTCCAGTCATTTAGTATTGTGATGAATTGAGTGATAGTCAGTGATACTGTGTGATACACAGAGCAAACGTTTAGATTGAGAGTCAGGGTGCGCTCAATGCTTGTCACTGATTGGTAGGTCATTTATGTGTCAAACTAAAATGATTGCTAGAGATTAAAAAGCAGAGTGGTCTGGTTATCCGACATGACTTCACGCAGCCTATGGTTGCACAAGAGCTTTAAATAGATAGAATTGCAACGCCCTTTTCTACTTCAGTGTTTGGTTGAGGTGTGAATGAATCCATGATCTTCTACATAGCCTCGACAACTGATATCAAAGTCGATCAGTTGTTATCAAAGTAAACCGGGTGATATGAAAGTCAATCAGATGTTCCTTGGTTCAAGTTCCACCCAATCAGATTAATATTGTTGGGAATTAAAACCGAGGTAGATAGCTCATTCTCTGTCTCTGAGTAGTAACTGGCAATGCTCACACCTGGTCAGTCAGTTGATATCAAAGTGCACCGTCTGATATGAAAAGCTAACAGGATAGCCAATCAGAACAAGGGGGATGGTGCAGGTACTGTAGCCTACATGCGTAAGAGCCTTTGTATCCATGCTTGAAATAGGATATTGTTACGTCTGTAATGCTGTAACACTCCCCTTTAGTAAACACTGCTATCATGAATAAACACTAGTAATGGACATAGCCTTATCCTGGGACTATGTACAGGCTGTATACTCTAGATTATAGTGTGTGTGTGTCCGTCCATACATGTCTGTGTGTGTCTTGTCTGTAAGTGCAAATGTGAGTAATGGAGTCCTTCTTCACCCCTCTGCTGTGTGACTGAGGCCAGTACCACAGTGTACTTTCCCCCCAGGAGGGTGAGAGCCAGAGAGGAGGAGCTGGAGATAGCTGTGCCTGGGTCAGGATTACCACAGACGGGCCTCTCAATTCAATTCAGTTTAAGGGCTTTATTGGCATGGGAAACATATGTTAACATTGCCAAAGCAAGTGAAGTAGATAATAAACAAAAGTGAAATAAACAATAACAATTAATAGTAAACATTACACTCCAAAAGAATGAAGACAGTGAAGTTGATCATTGATTTGGAGCGAGGTCAGGTATTGCGTGTCACTCTGGAACAGTGTGTCATAATGGGGATCATTTCATTCCCAGAAACGCACAAATATACACACATTCACATACACACACACTTGTGCTGTATCTGGTGTTAATATGGAATGTCACAACCCTTACTATGGTGAAGGGGAAAGCAGCATCTGTACTCACTGACTAAATAACACTAAATCACATTACTAAACATACAGTTAAGAGGATTATTTCTGATCTTTTTTTTTTTCCATTGGCTGGACAAATCTGCAATCTAAAAATTAAATACTTACATTATTTTTTTTACTGTCTCTCTGTCCACCATTTTCATTTTTCCAATCCAGATGAAGATGGTCATTTTGAACTCTGACCTTTATGCTATGTGGATTGTGTTTTGTTGGGCTTTTACAAGATCATTATTTAGCCCATTCCTGTTATAATGAGCTCAGTGAAACCACGCACGCACGCACGCACGCACGCACGCACGCACACACACACACACACACACACACACACACACACACACACACACACACACACACACACACACACAGGATTGTTATTACATGTAGTATTTGTTTTCAAGCTTTCTTTTAAGTTTCTGTTTTTCCATTCTGTCCCACACACTTTATAATCTAGCGTATACAGCCTGTACATAGTCCCAGGATACTAGTGTTTATTCATGCTAACATGATAGCAGTGTTTGCTAAAGGGGAGTGTTACAGCATTACAGACGTAACAATATCCTATTTCAAGCATGGATACAAAGGCTCTTACGCATGTAGGCTACAGTACCTGCACCATCCCCCTTGTTCTGATTGGCTGTCCTGTTAGCTTTTCATATCAGACGGTGCACTTTGATATCAACTGACTGACCAGGTGTGAACACTGCCAGTTACTACTCAGAGACGGAGAATGAGCTATCTACCTCAGTTTCCATTAGGTTTTTAGGTTTTATTTATTCACACTAAAGAAACAAAGTGAAAGACAAAACAGTGCAGATATAAACTGGTAAAACGGTGTGCAGGTGAGGTTGGAAGACTAAAAGGGCTGATATGAAAACTACACAAATCTATGTACAAAAAAAAAGTTAATTCAGTCAAACAAAGCATATTAATTATAATTGTACATGATATACTCAGTATTCAAGAAAAAGTGTGTGTGTGTGTGTGTGTGTTACATGGAGGGGATTATTGGTTAGTTTGATTCATCAGGCTGACCACCAGTCTTCGCTTGAAGTTATTGAGGGATAATGAGGTTTTGTCAATGTGAAGATAAGAATTCCAGAGTATCTGATAGAGAATTGACTATGAGGTGCAGCAATGGGGAAGGTGAAGGTTATCACAGTGTCTTGTGTTATATAGATGGCTTTCAGAATGAACCTGGAACAATCCATTGAAGGGTTTAGGTAAACTGTCTCGGAGGTATGAGTATTTGTAGATGGAAGTGCATAATTTCATCAACAAACAATATTAATCTGATTGGGTGGGACTTGAACTAATAAACATCTGATTTGGTGGGACTTGAACTAATGAACATCTGACTTTCTTATCAGCCGTTTTACTTTGATAACATGTTACATTCATATCTACATTTGAGTCTTTTAGTAGACACTCTTATCTTAGTTAGTGCATTCATCTTAAGATACAGTGGGGCAAAAAAGTATTTAGTCAGCCACTAATTGTGCAAGTTCTCCCACTTCAAAAGATGAGAGAGGCCTGTAATTTTCATCATAGGTACACTTCAACTAAAAAAAAATCCAGAAAATCACCTTGTAGGCTTTTTAATTAAGTAATTTGCAAATGATAGTGGAAAATAAGTATTTGGTCAATATCAAAAGTTTATTTCAATACTTTGTTATATACCCTTTGTTGGCAATGACAGAGGTCTAACATTTTCTGTAAGTCTTCACAAGGTTTTCACACACAGTTGCTGGTATTTTGGCCCATTCCTCCATGCAGATCTCCTCTAGAGCAGTGATGTTTTGGGGCTGTTGCTGGGCAACACGGACTTTCAACTCCCTCCAAAGATTTTCTATGGGGTTGAGATCTGGAGACTGGCTAGGCCACTCCAGGACCTTTTAAGTGCTTCTTACGAAGCCACTCCTTCGTTGCCCGGGCGGTGTGTTTGGGATCATTGTCATGCTGAAAGACCCAGCAACGTTTCATCTTCAATGCCCTTGCTGATGGAAGGAGTTTTTCACACAAAATCTCACGATACATGGCCCCATTCATTCTTTCCTTGGTCCCTTTGCAGAAAAACAGCCCCAAAGCATGATGTTTCCACCCCCATGCTTCACAGTAGGTATGGTGTTCTTTGGATGCAACTCAGCATTCTTTGTCCTCCAAACACGACAAGTTGAGTTTTTACCAAAAAGTTGTATTTTGGTTTCATCTGACCATATGACATTCTCCCAATCTTCTTCTGGATCATCCAAATGCTCTCTAGCAAACTTCAGACGGGCCTGGACATGTACTGGCTTAAGCAGGGGGATACGTCTGGCACTGCAGGATTTGAGTCCCTGGCGGCGTAGTGTGTTACTGATGGTAGGCTTTGTTACTTTGGTCCCAGCTCTCTGCAGGTCATTCACTAGGTCCCCCCGTGTGGTTCTGGGATTTTTGCTCTTGTTATCATTTTGACCCCACGGGGTGAGATCTTGCATGGAGCCCCAGATCGAGGGAGATTATCAGTGGTCTTGTATGTCTTCCATTTCCTAATAATTGCTCCCACAGTTGATTTCTTCAAACCAAGCTGCTTACCTATTGCAGATTCAGTCTTCCCAGCCTGGTGCAGGCCTCCAATTTTGTTTCTGGTGTCCTTTGACAGCTCTTTGGTCTTGGCCGTAGTGGAGTTTGGAGTTTGACTGTGAGGTGGACAGGTGTCTTTTATACTGATAACAAGTTCAAACAGGTGCCATTAATACAGGTAACAAGTGGAGGACAGAGGAGCCTCTTAAAGAAGTTACAGGTCTGTGAGAGCCAGAAATCTTACTTTTTTGTTGGTGACCAAATACTTATTTTCCACCATAATTTGCAAATAAATTCATTAAAAATCCTACAATGTGATTTTCTGGATTTTTCTTCTCATTTTGTCTGTCATAGTTGAAGTGTACCTATGATGAAAATTACAGGCCTCTCTCATATTTTTAAGTGGGAGAACTTGCACAGTTGGTGGCTGACAATACTTTTTTACCCCACTGTAGCTAGGTGAGACAACCACAAATCAAATCAAATGTTATTGGTCACATACACATTTTTAGCAGATGTTAATGCGAGTGTAGTGAAATGCTTGTGCTTCTAGTTCCGACAGTGCAGTAATATCTAACAAGTAATCTAACAATTCCCCAACAACTACCTAATACACACAAATCTAAAGAGGCGGATGAGAATATGAATATATCGATGAGCGATGGCCGAGCGGCATAGGTAAAGTGCAATAGATGTTATAAAATACAGTATTTAAACTCAGCAAAAAAACTTTATTTCAAAAATAATTTGTAAAAATCCAAATAACTTCACAGAACTTCATTTTAAAGGGTTTAAACACTGTTTCCCATGCTTGTTCAAGGTACCATAAAAAATTAATGAACATGCACCTGTGGAGCGGTCAATGAGACACTAACAGACGGTAGTGCTACTACAGACGGTAGTCAATTAAGGTCACAGTTCGGAAAACTTAGGACGCTAAAGAGGCCTTTCTACTGACTCTGAAATTCACCAAAAGAAAGATGCCCAGGGTCCCTGCTCATCTGCGTGAACGTGCCTTAGGCATGCTGCAAGGAGGCATGAGGACTGCAGATGTGGCCAGGGCAATAATTTGCAATGTCCGTACTGTGAGACGCCTAAGACAGCACTACAGGGAGACAGGACGGACAGTTGATCGTCCTCGCAGTGGCAGACCACGTGTAACAACACCTGCACAGGATCGGTACGTCCGAACATCACACCTGCGGGACAGGTACAGGATGGCAACAACAACTGCCCGAGTCACACCAGGAACACACAATCCCTCCATCAGTGTTGAGAGAGGCTGGACTGAGGGCTTGTAGGCCTGTTGTAAGGCAGGTTCTCAACAGACATCACCGGCAACAACGCCGCCTATGGGCACAAACCCACCGTCGCTGGACCAGACAGGACTGACAAAAAGTGCTCTTCACGGACGAATCGCAGTTTTGTCTCACCAGGGGTGATGGTCGAATTCACGTTTATCGTTGAAGGAATCGGCATTACACAGAGGCCTGTATTCTGGAGCGGGATCGAGGTGGAGGGTCCGTCATGGTCTGGGGCGGTGTGCCACAGTATCATCGGACTGAGCTTGTTGTCATTGCAGGCAATCTCAAAGCTGTGTGTTACAGGGAAGACATCCTCCTCCCTCATGTGGTACCCTTCCTGCAGGCTCACCCTGACATGTCCCTCCAGCATGACAATGCCACCAGCCATACTGCTCGTTCTGTGCGTCATTTCCTGCAAGACAGGAATATCAGTGTAATGCCATGGCCAGCGAAGAGCCTGGATCTCAATCCCATTGAGCACGTCTGGGACCTGTTGGATCGGAGTGAGGGCTAGGGCTGTTCCCCCCAGAAATGTCCAGGAACTTGCAGGTGCCTTGGTGGAAGAGTGGGGTAACATCTCACAGCAAGAACTGGCAAATCTGGTGCAGTCCATGAGGAGGAGATGCACTGCAGTAGTTAATGCAGCTGGTGGCCACACTAGATACTGTTACTTTTGACCCCCCCTCTTGTTCAGGGACACATTATTCAGTTTCTATTAGTCACATGACTGTAGAACTTGTTCAGTTTATGTCTCAGTTGTTGAATCTTGTTCTGTTCATACAAATATTTACACATGTTAAGTTTGCTGAAAATAAATGCAGTTGACAGTGAGAGGATGTTTATTTTTTTGCTGAGTTTACATATGATCTGAGTAAAGTAAGATATGTAAACGTTATTAAAGTGCCATTATTTCAAATGGCTGTATTTAAAGTGATTAGTGATCCTTTTATTGAAGTGTCCAGCGATTGGGTCTCAATGTAGGCAGCAGCCTCTCTGAGTTAGTGATGGCTGTTTAGCAGTCTGATGGCTTTTTTTCAGTCTCGCGGTCCCAGCCTTGATGCACCTTTACTGACCTCGACTTCTGGATGGTAGCGGTGTGAACAGGCAGTGGCTCGGGTGGTTGTTTTCCTTGATGATCTTTTTGGCCTTCCTGTTACATCGACCGCTGTAGGTGTCATGGAGGGCAGGTAATTTACCATTGGTGATGCGTTGTGCAGACCGCTCCACTCTCTGGAGAGCCTTGTGGTTGAGGGCGGTGCAGTTGCCGTACCAGGCTGTGATGCAGCCCGACAGGATGCTCTCGATTGTGCATCTGTAGAAGTTTGTCAGGGTGTTGGGTGACAAGCAAAATTTCTTCAGCCTTCTGAGGTTGAAGAGGCGCTGTTACGGCTTCTTCATCACACTGTCTGTGTGGGTGGACCAGTTCAGTTTGTCTGTGATGTGTACACCGAGGAACTTAAAACTTTCCAGCTTCTCCACTGCTGTCCCGTCGATGTGGATAGGGGTGTGCTCTCTCTGCTGTTTCCTGAAGTCCACTCACCGAGTGCCCTCACCTCCTCCCTGTATGCCGTCTCGTTGTTGTTGGTAATCAAGCCCACTGTTGTGTCGTCTGCAAACTTGATGATTGAGTTGGAGGCGTGCGTAGTCGTGGGTGAACAGGGAATACAGGAGGGGGCTGAGCACGCACCCTTATGGAGCCCCAGTGTTGAGGGTCAGCAAAGTGGAGATGTTGTTTCCTACCTTCATCACCTGGGGGCGGCCCGTCAAAGTCCAGGATTCAATTGCACAGGACGGGGTTGAAACCCAGGGCCTCCAGCTTGATGATGAGCTTAGAGGGTACTATGGTGTTGAATGCTGAGCTGTAGTCAATGAACAGCTTTCTTACAGTGCCTTGCGAAAGTATTCGGCCCCCTTGAACTTTGCGACCTTTTGCCACATTTCAGGCTTCAAACATAAAGATATAAAACTGTATTTTTTTGTGAAGAATCAACAACAAGTGGGACACAATCATGAAGTGGAACGACATTTTTGGGCGTGCAATTGGGCGTGCAAAATTATTCAGCCCCCTTAAGTTAATACTTTGTAGCGCCACCTTTTGCTGCGATTACAGCTGTAAGTCGCTTGGGGTATGTCTCTATCGTTTTGCACATCGAGAGACTGAATTTTTTCCCATTCCTCCTTGCAAAACAGCTCGAGCTCAGTGAGGTTGGATGGAGAGCATTTGTGAACAGCAGTTTTCAGTTCTTTCCACAGATTCTCGATTGGATTCAGGTCTGGACTTTGACTTGGCCATTCTAACACCTGGATATGTTTATTTTTGAACCATTCCATTGTAGATTTTGCTTTATGTTTTGGATCATTGTCTTGTTGGAAGACAAATCTCCGTCCCAGTCTCAGGTCTTTTGCAGTCTCCATCAGTTTCTTCCAGAATGGTCCTGTATTTGGCTCCATCCATCTTCCCATCAATTTTAACCATCTTCCCTGTCCCTGCTGAAGAAAAGCAGGCCCAAACCATGATGCTGCCACCACCATGTTTGACAGTGGGGATGGTGTGTTCAGCTGTGTTGCTTTTACGCCAAACATAACGTTTTGCATTGTTGCCAAAAAGTTCAATTTTGGTTTCATCTGACCAGAGCACCTTCTTCCACATGTTTGGTGTGTCTCCCAGGTGGCTTGTGGCAAACTTTAAACAACACTTTTTATGGATATCTTTAAGAAATGGCTTTCTTCTTGCCACTCTTCCATAAAGGCCAGATTTGTGCAATATTCGACTGATTGTTGTCCTATGGACAGAGTCTCCCACCTCAGCTGTAGATCTCTGCAGTTCATACAGAGTGATCATGGGCCTCTTGGCTGCATCTCTGATCAGTCTTCTCCTTGTATGAGCTGAAAGTTTAGAGGGACTTCTTCACAACAGTATCTCGGACCTGCCTGGTGTGTTCCTTGTTCCACTTCATGATTGTGTCCCACTTGTTGTTGATTCTTCACAAAAAAATACAGTTTTATATCTTTGTTTGAAGCCTGAAATGTGGCAAAAGGTCGCAAAGTTCAAGGGGGCCGAATACTTTCGCAAGGCACTGTACATAGGTATTCCTCCTATCAAGATGGGATAGGGCAGTTTGATGGTGATTGCATCATCTGTGGACCTGCAAGATGGCGTCGTGGTCGGATTTGCCAAAGGTAGGGCGGGGGTGGGCTTTGTATGCATCGCGGACGTTAGCAGTGAATGAGTGTATTACCCCCGCAAGTACTGCAATCAATATGTTGATAGAGTTTAGGTAGCCTTGTTCTCAAATGTACTTTGTTAAAATCCCTAGCTACAATAAATGCAGCCTCCGGATATATGGTTTCCAGTTTACATAGAGTTCAGTGAAGTTCCTTGAGGGTCGTCGTGGTGTCTGCTTGAGGGGGAATGTACACGGCTGTGACGATAACTGACGAGAATTCTCTTGGGAGGTAATATGGCCGGCATTTGATTGTAAGGAATTCTTGGTCGGATGAGCAGAAGGACTTGAGTTCCTGTATGTTGTTATGATAACACTATGAGTCGTTATTCATGGAGCATACTCCCCCGCCTTTCCTCATCTCAGGGAGGTGTTTATCTCTGTCGGTGCGATGCATGGAGAAGCCCTGTGGCTGAACCGATATCCCGAGTGAGCCATGTTTCCGTGAAACCGAGAATGTTACAATCTTTGATGTCTCTCTGGAAGGCAACCCTTGCTCGATTTTCGTCTACCTTGTTGTCAAGAGCCGTTGGACATTGGCGAGTAGTATACTCTGGAGCAGTGGGCGAAATGCACGTCTACGGAGCCTGACTAGGAGGCCGATCCATCTGCCCCTTCTGCGGAGTCGTTGTTTTGGGTCGGCTACTGGGATTAGATCCATTGTCCTGGGTGGTGGTCCAAACAGAGGATTCGCTTTAGGAAAGTCGTATATCTGGTCATAATGTTGGTAAGTTGAAGTCACTCTTATATCCAATAGTTTTTCCTGGCTGTATGTAATAAGACTTAAGATTTTCTGGGGTAACAATGTAAAAAATAATACATAAACTAAATACTGCATAGTTTCCTAAGAACTCAAAGTGAGGCTACCATCTCTGTCGGCGCCATTTTGTCACAGGCATAGTAAGTACACGTTTCCTCAATAAAGTAGTTATCAGCGAATTACCACTCTCCATATTTTCATGCATAGTGGTGGCTGCATCGTGTTATGGGTATGCTTGTAATAGTTAAGGACTGGGGAGTTTTTCAGGATTAAAAAATAAACGGAATGGCGCTAAGCACAGGCAAAATCCTAGAGGAAAACCTTGTTCAGTCTGCTTTCCTCCAGACACTGGGAGATTAATTCACCTTTCAGCAGGACAATATCCTTAAACACAAGGCCGAACCGAGTCGCACAGCGGTATAAGGCAATGCATCTCAGTGCTAGAGGAGTCACTACAGACCCGGGTTCGATTCCAGGCTTTATCACAACCGACCATGATTTGGAGTCCCATAGGGCGGCACACAATTGGCCCAGCGTCGTCCGGGTTTGGCTGTGATAGGCTGTCATTGAAAATAAGAATTTGTTCTTAACTGATTTGCCTGGTTAAATAAATAGAATAAAATACACTGAAGTTGCTTACCAAGAAGACAGTGAATGTTCCTTAGTGGACGAGTTACAGTTTTGACTTAAATCTACTTGAACATCAATGGCAAGACCTGAAAATGGTTATTTAGCAATGACCAACAACCAATTTGACAGAGTTAAAGAATTTTGAAAAGAATAAGGGACAAATATTGTACAATCCAGGTGAAAGACGCCCAGCTGTAATCACTGGGTGATTCTAACATGTATTAACTTGAGCGTGTATACTTATGTAAAGGGGATATTTCTGTATTGTATTTTCAATAAATTTGCAAACATTTTCTAAAAACATCTGTTCACTTTGTAATTAATTGATATTGTGTGTATATGGGTGAGAAAAATCTATGTAATCCATTTTGAATTCAGGCTTTAACACAACAATATGTGGAATAAGTCAAGGAGTATGAATACTTTTTGAAGGCAGTGTATCTAACAAGCTCTGTAATCAGATCTTAACTGATAACTGCTACCAGTTGTTGTATTTCCCAGTAGAGGGTACACTAGATCTATCTGAAATGTCACAGGGAAGAATTATGTTTTTAAATGTCAGTGTCGAATATAATAGCAATGTAGATGTGTAGCTAGAGCTATATGGGAGCAGTGTGTGTGTGTGTCTGTCCCTGTGTGTCTCTCTCTCTGTGTGCCTGTCTGCCCCTGTGTGTCTGTCCCTGTGTGTCTGTCCCTGTGTATCTGTCCCTGTATGTCTGTCCCTGTGTGTCTGTCCCTGTCTGTCTGTCTGTCTCTGTCTCTGTCTCTCTCTCTCGCTGCATGTCTCATTGCAGCCTGCTGAAAGGAGGTTAGAAGAAGTAATCTGTCTCGTGTAAAAAGGGAAGTAGGGATGGGGGGGTGCTAAAGTGGCCAGATTGAATGGAGGAGGAGGAAGAGAGAGCAGTTCTTACTAGCTAACATCTGGGCCAGTTCTGCTTCTCAGAGAGAGTCTTGATCCTATTCCTTGTTATACGGTAGTATTTGAATCTCTAGAGTTGTATATCAGACACAAGCACTCCATGACCTATTGTGTTGAGTTGAAACCTCCATATCCTGCTGTGACACCTGGCCAGAGCAGTATAGAGTAAAGGAGGGGATATCCAGTTCTGTCTGTCTCTGGCTGGGACTAGCCTAACACAACGCATGAACAAGGATAGAGCCTCTGCAACCAGGATTATTAATGGTGGTCCCTAGCAGTCACTGTACCTTTGTATATCTGGGAGAGAAAATAGATGTACACACCCACCACAGATCATCTTTCATCTCCAAATCTGCTTTGCCCCCCCCCCCCCTGCAGCTGTTGCAGATGATGTGACCTGTGATTGACTGCCTTTTGTTTTACATGCTGAACATGGAGCAGAGTTGGCAACACACACGCACACACTCACTCACACACATTCTTATGCATTCAAATAAACCTGCTTTTGTTGCCTGACACTCTGGAAAGGGTCCATAGTGGATCACACAGTCTCAGTATCTACTGCTTCTACACAGACGCTCTCCTGGAAACACCAGTGAGTTACACCTGAACACAGTCCTTCATTATCCTCCTCTTCACCAGCCAATTGACACCACAGTCATGGGTTTATTCAAATCAGTAGGGCTCAACAACATGCTTTTGTAGAAATGGACGTAGCGCTATTCACAAATACTTAAGTTGAACGCTGCTTTGAAACTAGAATGGTCAGGTGACACCCACTCTTCACCGCCGACCCTGACACACACACGCACACACACACACACACACACACACACACACACACACACACACACACACACTCATCCTCTCATCCTCTATCCAGGAATCTGTTCATTCTCCTAATGGTGTGTGTTGTAGAGGTGTGAGGACCATGGTGTGTGTGTGGTAGAGGTGTGAGGACCATGGTGTGTGTTGTAGAGGCGTGAGGACCATGGTGTGGGTTGTAGAGGTGTGAGGACCATGGTGTGGGTTGTAGAGTTATGAGGACCATGGTGTGGGTTGTAGAGGTGTGAGGACCATGGTGTGGGCTGTAGAGGTGTGAGGACCATGGTGTGGGTTGTAGAGGTGTGAGGACCATGGTGTGGGTTGTAGAGGTGTGAGGACCATGGTGTGTGTTGTAGAGGTGTGAGGACCATGGTGTGGGTTGTAGAGATGTGAGGACCATGGTGTGGGTTGTAGAGGTGTGAGGACCATGGTGTGGGTTGTAGAGGTGTGAGGACCATGGTGTGGGTTGTAGAGGTGTGAGGACCATGGTGTGGTTGTAGAGGTGTGAGGACCATGGTGTGGGTTGTAGAGGTGTGAGGACCATGGTGTGTGGGTTGTAGAGGTGTGAGGACCATGGTGTGTGGGTTGTAGAGGTGTGAGGACCATGGTGTGTGTTGTAGAGGTGTGAGGACCATGGTGTGTGTTGGAGAGGTGTGAAGACCATGGTGTGTGTTGGAGAGGTGTGAGGACCATGGTGTGGGTTGTAGAGGTGTGAGGACCATGGTGTGGGTTGTAGAGGTGTGGGGACCATGGTGTGGGTTGTAGAGGTGTGAGGACCATGGTTACACTCTGTCACCCTCCCAGAGTGCAAAGAATCTTGGCGTGACCCTGGGCAACACTCTGTCGTTCTCTGCAAACATCAAGGCAGTGATCTGCTCCTGCATGTTCATGCTCTGCAACATCCATAGAGTATTACCCTCCCTCACACAGGAAGCAGCACAGGTCCAATCCAGGCGTTGTCATCTTACGTCTGTTGACTGGGCTCACTTGTGCCATCAAATCACTGCATCTTAACCAGGTGGGCTGCAGAATTCTGGATTTCAACCTTCTCAAATGATCCCACGTCACCCCGCTCCTCTGCACACTCCACTGGCTTCTAGTCGAAGCTCGCATCCACTGCAAGACCATGGTGCTTACCTACAGAACAGAAAACGGACCTGCCTCTCCCTACCTTCAGGCTATGCTCAAACCCTACACCCCAACCCCAGCACTCTGTTCTGCCACCTCTGGTCTTTTGGTCCTCCCACCCCTACGGGATGTCAGCTCTGCCCAGTCCAAGCTGTTCTGTCCCCCTCTCTCCTTTCTATCTCTGACTTTGCTGACAGCTACTTTATTGAGGAAAGGTGTACTTACTATGCCTGTGATATGTGGTTGTATGTGGTTGTCCCACCTAGCTATCTGAAGATGAATGCAAGTCGCTCTGGATAAGAGTGTCTGCTAAATGACTAAAATGTCAAAATGTGTGTGGCAGGTGGAGAGCCAGTTGTCTACAGGGTTGAGACAGTAATGGAAACTGTGTTCGGTTTCAACCTGGACCAACAGGCCAAAGACTGGGCATCTCTAGGGGTGAGAGGTCAGAGGTCATACTGGGGAGGTATAGAGGTGGAGGCCACACAATACATATACACACACACACAAAATATGTGTTTGCCTCATTTAGCATCATTCATAAATAGAACCTTATTGATCCCTCGCAATCTTGGCGTGGATGTGTGTGTGTGTGTGTGTAAGTCTCTGTAATAAACGAGTAGGCCAGTCGTTAGCTGATCTAAGCAGATTCCACAGCCCTGAAGACAGCAAACTGCAGAAACCAACTAAATATTTTCTGTTCGGATTGCAACAATTATAATTGAACACACATTCTGGATAGTGTGTGTGTTTATTTGTTCATCATCGTAATGAATGACACACACACACCGCTCCTCCCATTCTGCTCAGCCCTGTGTTTATCGACCAAGCTCTGTAATGGAGAAACGCCTGCCCAGCAAACAAAATCAATGCTGGCTTTTTCTCCTCCAACCTGTTCTCGTTATCTGCAATGAAACCAAAACACACAGAGCAGCAACTGAACTGAAACACACCCATGTATTTTCTTCCCTTCCCAACTGAACTGAAACACACCCATGTCTTCCCTTCCCAACTGAACTGAAACACACCCATGTCTTCCCTTCCCTTCCCAACTGAACTGAAACACACCCATGTCTTCCCTTCCCTTCCCAACTGAACTGAAACACACCCATGTCTTCCCTTCCCAACTGAACTGAAACACACCCATTCCTTCCCTTCCCAACTGAACTGAAACACACCCATGTCTTCCCTTCCCAACTGAACTGAAACACACCCATGTCTTCCCTTCCCAACTGAACTGAAACACACCCATGTCTTCCCTTCCCAACTGAACTGAAACACACCCATGTCTTCCCTTCCCTTCCCAACTGAACTGAAACACACCCATGTCTTCCCTTCCCTTCCCAACTGAACTGAAACACACCCATGTCTTCCCTTCCCAACTGAACTGAAACACACCCATGTCTTCCCTTCCCTTCCCAACTGAACTGAAACACACCCATGTCTTCCCTTCTCAACTGAACTGAAACACACCCATGCCTTCCCTTCTCAACTGAACTGAAACACACCCATGCCTTCCCTTCTCAACTGAACTGAAACACACCCATGTCTTCCCTTCTCAACTGAACTGAAACACACCCATGCCTTCCCTTCTCAACTGAACTGAAACACACCCATGTCTTCCCTTCCCTTCCCAACTGAACTGAAACACACCCATGTCTTTTCTTCCCTTCCCAACAGAACTGAAACACACCCATGCCTTCCCTTCTCAACTGAACTGAAACACACCCATGTCTTCCCTTCCCTTCCAAATTGAACTGAAACACACCCATGTCTTTTCTTCCCTTCCCAACTGAACTGAAACACACCCATGTCTTTTCTTCCCAACTGAACTGAAACACACCCATGTCTTTTCTTCCCTTCCCAACTGAACTGAAACACACCCATATCTTCCCTTCCCTTCCCAACTGAACTGAAACACACCCATGTCTTTTCTTCCCTTCCCAACTGAACTGAAACACACCCATATCTTCCCTTCCCTTCCCAACTGAACTGAAACACACCCATGTCTTTTCTTCGCAACTGAACTGGAACACACCCATGTCTTTTCTTCCCTTCCCAACTGAACTGAAACACACCCATGTCTTTTCTTCCCAACTGAACTGAAACACACCCATGTCTTCCCTTCCCTTCCCAACTGAACTGAAACACACCCATGTCTTCCCTTCCCTTCCCAACTGGACTGAAACACACCCATGTCTTCCCTTCCCAACTGAACTGAAACACACCCATGTCTTTTCTTCCCTTCCCAACTGAACTGAAACACACCCATGTCTTCCCTTCCCAACTGAACTGAAACACACCCATGTCTTTTCTTCCCAACTGAACTGAAACACACCCATGTCTTTTCTTCCCAACTGAACTGAAACACACCCATGTCTTTTCTTCCCAACTGAACTGAAACACACCCGTCTTTTCTTCCCAACTGAACTGAAACACACCCATGTCTTCCCTTCCCTTCCCAACTGAACTGAAACACACCCATGTCTTCCCTTCCCAACTGAACTGAAACACACCCATGTATTCCCTTCCCTTCCCAACTGAACTGAAACACACCCATGTCTTCCCTTCCCTTCCCAACTGAACTGAAACACACCCATGTCTTCCCTTCCCAACTGAACTGAAACACACCCATGTCTTCCCTTCCCAACTGAACTGAAACACACCCATGTCTTCCCTTCCCTTCCCAACTGAACTGAAACACACCCATGTCTTCCCTTCCCAACTGAACTGAAACACACCCATGTCTTCCCTTCCCAACTGAACTGAAACACACCCATGTCTTCCCTTCCCTTCCCAACTGAACTGAAACACACCCATGTCTTCCCTTCCCAACTGAACTGAAACACACCCATGTCTTCCCTTCCCAACTGAACTGAAACACACCCATGTCTTCCCTTCCCAACTGAACTGAAACACACCCATGTCTTCCCTTCCCAACTGAACTGAAACACACCCATGTCTTCCCTTCCCTTCCCAACTGAACTGAAACACACCCATGTCTTTTCTTCCCTTCGTCGCTATTTGATATTTGTATTTGATTTATTTGACCATTTAAAAAGCACATGTGGATATAATGCTGTCTCCCTTCCTCTATAGTACTGTCTTAGGGTTTCAACATCTCTGTAACATTCCCCAAATTCCAACCGGGATTTTCAGGAAAACCAGGGAATTTAGGAAAAGTTACTGGAATTGTACAACCCTAACAGGCACATTAGGACACCCCTAACAGGCACATTAGGACACCCCCAACAACCCTAACAGACACATTAGGACACCCCTAACAACCCTAACAGACACATTAGGACACACCTAACAACCCTAACAGACACATTAGGACACACCTAACAACCCTAACAGACACATTAGGACACACCTAACAACCCTAACAGACACATTTGGACACCCCTAACAACCCTAACAGACACATTAGGACACACCTAACAACCCTAACAGACACATTAGGACACCCCTAACAGACACATTAGAACACCC